>NC_133816.1:9605362-9617862 GCF_043250625.1 Sebastes fasciatus | reverse complement strand
GTTTTAGTTTATATTTAGTTTTAGTTTCTTTGCAAGTTTATTTGAATGTATCTTTTTCACTGCTTATTTTCGTTTCAGTTTTAGCTTACTTTAATAATCCTCGTATGTTATTAATTTAAAAAACACACTTTTGCTTTTGTGTTTCTTTTTCGTATGTTTTGATAAGATGCAAAAATCAAAACAAAAAGTACAAGAAAATACTGGAATAAGTCCCAATTCAGTACGTCTTTGTTATGAATACTTTCTAATACTAATTTCTGAGGACACTAACATGTTATCATTACTATGACCAGATTATTCCTCCTGCATTCCCTACTTCAGTCACTACTGTTATAAATGAGTAAGCTTATAAAAAAAAAGGACATTTCACAATCATCAATAACTGACTAGAACAGAAAATGTGTGTGTGGCTTCTCCGCCTCCACATCTCCCTCTGCCTTGTCTCATCTGCACAGACACACACATTACTCCCCCTCACCCCTCCCGTTCTCCCACTTTCTCCTTTCTCCACATTTTTCCAGAAACAGGAAACTGAAACTTACCAGATATTTCCCTTCCAGATACTGGAGGGGGAAAAACATTTTTGCTGAGCTCAAGGCCCTTCCGAACAAACTCAGACTTTGTTCAGCTCAAGATGATCAAAGCCTACGCCTGTGATAAGCACTCCTTCAAAAAAGAGGAGCACTGTATGGAAATGGCATATAACTGTAACTGAACTGAAAGTTATCAGTGAAACACAAACCAAGATACTTAATAAAACATCATATACTGTGCCGATAGGGACAATAAAACAGAGGCAAAGTGCTAAGCAATAAAATGTGATGAAATGTTGTGTGGTATTTCACAATATCAATACAAACAGTGACAGGAAACTACACAGAAACTCATGAAGAGCAGCTAATGTTTCAGCTGCATTTTGCACCAATTCTAGCCAACATAAGGAATGGTGTAAATATGTAACGGATTTTAAGGAAGTCATTGAAAGGACATTACGGTAACTTGGAAATGTTTCTGTTTCTGAATGAAGCAAGATTGAGGAACCGAAAGCTCAGGATACACAAACACACCCAGATTTTGGGCTAACAGTTTTGCTGTCAGACTTCCAATTTTATTCTGCAGATAAGAGGAATGAAAATAGGAAGGAGTAAGAGATTTTTCTTTACTTAACTGAGGTCAAATTTTGGGCGTTAACACAAGAAGGATCTGGCATTAAGTGATTCTCATGTGTTGTGTTCAGGAACCAAAACATTAATTTACTGGTCTGTCATTTCAGTAGTAATCGTTTTATTGAATGTTTTCTGAAAAGACGAACAAAGAACTGAGAAGAAAAGAAAGAAGGAACAGTGTGTAACATTTAGCAGAAATGGAATATAATGTTCATAACTATGTTTTCATTAGTGTATAATCAAATAATCAAATTTTTATTGGCATTTAAACTGATTGATGGCACACCTTTATAGCAGGCTTTGTACGTATAAATAAATCCTTTTTCATGTGGGTATTAAATTTACTTTGTCTACTTTGTCTTACTGACTCTAGTAAATCCTTTATCTATGCGCCTATTTCTGATGTTGTGCCAAAGTATTATTCTTTAATTATTTGACCTCACTCCTTTTACCTTTTTAGTATGTTTGGTTCTAAATGAATAAATTGACTGAGTTATATAATCATGCAACAACTATGAACCATTACATTTCATGATCAGCGATATATAAATACTGTGCACCATCACTGATAAACATGTTTTTTTTAACTTTGCAGCCAATTAAATCAATCATTTACATTCCTTCCTCTCAGAGTTCAAACTGTTAGTCATGATTTTGTATCGACCGGACATGTTGCACAAGTAAAAAAAAAAGAGATGTAGGCAGTTTTGACAACATGTCCCAACAGTTTTGGGATCTATCCTGTGATGCAGGTGTTGAACATAACTTTCACTTCATGAGAAAAGAGAGAAGTGAGAAACTGTAAAACATTTGTGATCAAGACTGCATGAAAAGGAACTCTACTGGAGGGTTTTAGCTGGTTGACAGAATAATGTGATTTTGTAAAGATGCTGCAGGATGGAGCTTGTTAACTGAAATAGCAATATTTTATTGGCCAGAGAGAATCAAAGGTCAGTCAACAACCTGACCTGACATCATACAGTATCAGAACATTCAACGTGTTAACATTCAACTCAAAACATCTGGCTTTAACAGTGAATCGCAGGCTTTGAACAGGAAGTCTAAAATAAAAATCGCGACGTTACAAATCGCTCCTATAAAATGTATATGATGCTAAGCGCTAACTGCTAAAAGTTGGTGTGCATGTGTATAAAAGTAAGCAGATGGAGTTGTAGGCATTAGAACATTAAGTTCACTGGCAGGCTATGTGGCAAACATTGCGATTCCTTCAGCTCAGGTTTCTTCATCTAACAGTTCTGCACAATTCCCTAATGAGCTGAGTGGTGACCACACTGGTCGGTCGCCCCTAATCTTCTGCTCACGGTTCATCTGGCACCAGACACAGGGGTAACACCATAACACCTTGCAGCAGTCGTCACAGCACGAGCCCTGCAGGAGGAAGAAGAGGGAGATGAGAGAGATCCTCCAGTCGTTGAATTGAACGATATACTGTATAGTCTCAAAACTATGGCGTTTAGAGACTTATTTAGAGACTTTTTTTTTCTTATTTAGCAGGATATTTACTGACACGCAAGATATAATTGAGCCTGGCTGCAGTCCAGTTGAGAAGTATTAAGGTCTTTTCAGACCAAAAGCAAATAATTCATACGAATAAATCACACGTCAGTTTAAAAATTCAAACCCATCTAACTCTATGAGCCTAGTCACTCCGAATCTTTTTGTTTCGATTTCTGAATTTCGGATGTTGAAAAAAAACAACCAACCAATAAAATAATGACTTTTGATCACCGGATCAATAGATTTTCTCGGACGTCTATGTCATAATTAGGTTTATGGAGCCGACTGCTGCTAGACCGCTCGTTACAGGTTGGGGCCAGCCGGCAAGTCGCTCTCTGTGTGTGTGTAAGGGAGAGAGAAGGTGGACTATTTCACGCAATTGTAAGTTATTAGTAATAAATAATTATCATGAATGAAGCTTCGATGCTTCAAACTATCCGGTATTTTATCCTCTTATTGTTATTACCAGCAATGGAAGCATATGAACGCACTGTCTTTCCTTGAGAAATCCACAGAGCCCCGGAGGTAAGCTGACCATTATAAACTGACCATTAAGCCTTATATTAAAGAAAATGCATCACGCTCTGCAAACAAATATCGAGTGTGTCTGTCCAATATGTAAAACATATTTGTGGATACTGATCAGATTTGAATGAAACGTCAGCGAATGACACTTGTTATTTCTCTCTCCTTCATGTTTAGAATTTAGTACAAAATCTTTGTTAACACCTATTACCTATATTTCTAAAATACTGAGCCAAATATTGTTACTTAAAGTCTCTCAGTTTTGCTAAAAACTGTGTACTGAGTGTTCCCAAAGCTTGGCTTAAGATGAGCGGAGAGGAGTCTTAATTTGACCCTAAATTTCATTATTAGTTAATTCAATTCAATTGACATCTTTAAAGACATCTAAAGTTATATTTCTAGTGTGTATATTTTGATCTTGTTTGCTTCTATTCAGTCTGTTTAATATATTTTTCCTAAATGCTTTTATTGTAACCTCGTAACTTGTGCTAAACTAATACATCTTTAGGGACTCTATGTAAGAATCAGAAATTGCTTGTTAACAGCGACACCTGTGGCCATTAACTCAACGAAAGTCAGTGCCATGTTGCTCGCGCTCGCTCTACATAGACATGAACGAGCATCGATCAACGCAGTGAGGCGACACACGTCAGCTAAAACCACAATATCACTCTATATTTCAGCTGCTTGGCAGTAATGTTAGCTGACCAGACGAAGGTCTCTCCATGAATCGATGCTGATACTTTGTTGTCCTGCTTCAGACTCCCGTCTTCTGCAGTGTGCAGTGTGCGCGCATGCACATGAGAGGTGGAGCGAGTGAGAACGAGCGCGGTGTGTGAGTGAAGGCAAGCATGCAGGCAGAGGAGCAGAGCAGCATCGACTCCGGCCCTGGAGACCAAAGCTACGGTCTCACCTGTGTCTTCTGGCCGCGGTCGGGTGGCTGGAGCCGGAAGAGTTGACACACAGTGTTTTGCAAGACGGAATTTCAATAGATAAACTGTAACTTTGCAGTTTTGGTGATTGCGTGTAGTTTGTGTTGGAACAGCGTAGCCACACGCGAGCGCGCATGGGACACCGACACGATTTATACGTGTAAGAAGTTACAAACAGAACCTTTAGATATTTTTCTACAATGGCATGTTCAAAATGACACCAACAGGCCTAAAAGTTTGCAACAACTGTAGTGTGGTTGTAAGCATACTGTATATGCACATTGAACAGCATTTAGGTAGAGAAAAAATTGGGAAGTGTCGATTTTATTACCCTGCCCTAGCCAACACTTTAAGCGTACCACCCGCCAGACTTACAGGGATGTTGTGGCGCTCTCTGATGGAGGAGCGGAGTATGCAGGACACCACACAACAGACGTCCAGGAGTGGCATGGCGAAACACCAGCCATTGGCACTGGCTGTCTGACACTGCATGCAGGGGAAGCAAAAAAGGCCGCAGCAACCTTGAGGGCAGAAGAAAAGAGAAATAAGAAGAATATATGAACTCTGACTGAAAGAAGACATAACATTAAGGTGAGTGTTAAGATTTACAGTATATGTACAGTATATACTGAATATGTATGTATACTGTACATACATGTATATCACACTTGTTTTGGGTGTCCTCTTAGAGCACAGTCGTACTGAAGATTGTGTTGAAATCTTGAAATTCACATAACTTTCGTATTGATATTTCCCAGAATACAGGAACCATTCTTTCTTCAACTCAATTTAAAGAGGAACTTCATCACTTTCACCAGTTTCATTTTACTGTTGGGAACTACTCTTCACGTGAAAATGATTCATTATCTGTGGCTCTGGAGGAGCTTTGTGAAAATAACCCTGATGATGTCTCAGCAAAGCCGTAGGCTTGGTTTCAGAAGTGTGTGGGGGCTAGATGCTATTTGTTGCCTGCATTTATATACATTAAATCAATCCAGCAAATAACAAATTATGATAAAGTGGTTATTGTGCTTTTAGTAATGATTGTATGACAAAAAAGGCTAATTAGTTTCCTTTATAGATACATGCTACTTTGACAGCTAATAACCTGAGTAGTTTGCAAAACACTCGCTACCGCACGGTAATATCTGAAGATGAGTGCATCAATACTTTTATCGACTCTCATCTGGATTATGGTGGCTGGACAGTCAGAGGACGATGACACTTTTATATTGTGTGAAACTTACAGGTGCCCATATCACCGCAGCAGTCGCAGATGCCGGTGCTCCATGTCTTAGGGTGGTGTTGGGAGGTGGTCTCCGTCTCCATCTGGCCTGGCTGCTGCTGGATTGCCATGGCTGAAAGATACAAGACAGAAATGGAGAAACTGGGGACTTCTCCATACACACAGGAATCTCTGGATTTCCTATGATTGGTTAAGTCAGGATGGTCACAGGAGGTTTGAAGCTATACCGTCCAAAGTGTTGCTACTGAAACATGTATATCTGTGTTAGTGTAAGCTACAAGAAAGACCGAGTGTTGTTCACACACAACTAGCTATACCGATGTGTCCATGACTACATCTTTTTGAGCAATCTGATTGAAGAAGAAAAAAACATTATACAGAGTGGATGTGAATGTGCTGGCATCAAAGCTATCATTGTGATTGACTGGCAACTTGTGCATTGCATTTCTAGCAGTGCATGCTGGGTGAGACATACTTTCCGCTCTCTATTTGACACCCCTGAGGTCAACCCTAACCAACACCTTTCAAACAAACAGGAAGACCAACTGCCTCATGGTGCTGATGTAACTTGGTATGTGTGGTTACTGGATTAGTCAGACATACTCTTCTCAATTTATTATGAAAGACATGTGTTTTTTGTCAATATTGGCTGAAATCTTGATATAAAATTGCATAACCCTAGATCAGGGGTCTGCAACCTGCGGCTCCGGAGCCACATGCAGCTCTTTAGCTAAAGTAGTAATTTTACGTGTTATTTTCTTTTTCTCTCGTAAAGTTATGACTTTATTCTCGTAATATTACAACTTTTTTTTCTAGTAATATTCTGACTTTATTCTGCAAATCTCAGATGTTTTTTCCCTCAATGTGGCCCTAATACTCTGTAGTACATTTGCTCTTTGGCCCTCACTGCATTAGACTTATATACTATATACTATTAGACTATAAACTGTGTTACCTTCATCACAATGCTTAAATGTTTTGCGGCTCCAGACAGATTTTATATATATTTTTTTTGCCTTAAATGTCTCTTTTGATAGTAAAGGTCGCTGACCCCTGCCCTAGATAGAGGATTTTATCCATATTCCCCACCCCTAATGATGAGGTGTTATACTTTTGGCCATCCACTGTGTTTAAGCCAATACCTTAAAATACCTTCTAGTAGCGTTAAGCTTTCAAATACCAACCTTTAAAGTACAACTTATTTTCTGAATCCTAACGACAGTTTAAGCTACGCAAAATGTCTCGTACTTTCATTTCATCACAGGGAAGTATCAAAAATCATTGTGTGCAGAGCTTCAGATGCTCAGCTAGTTAGCTGCTAGCTACTACAATTATAGAATTATACTTTTAAATGATTTCTGACGCAGTTTCCTTTATGTACAATAGTTATTATTAAGCACTTTCCCACCGACTGCACCCAGTCTTCAGTGTTTTTTAAAAATTTCTAACAAAAAAACTACTGTCTTTTTGCTGTAATGCAGATTGATGTGACCTTGGATGTATTGAACCTGACCTTGGTGGGTCACAGCTGAGTTTAGTAGTGATGTGTTGGTCGCGAACGAGCCGGTTCTATGAGCCGGCTCTTTTAAGTGAATGATAAGAGCCGGCTCCCGTCCGAGAGCCGTTTTTTTCTTTCTTTAATTAATTCAAGGCAGAATGACAGGATAATATTCTCCGCGCCACGGGCACTCCATGCACTGTGACTGAATGTTGTGTTGATGACGTCCGTGTGACCAATCAGTTGATGACAGACAAGGATCATACCAACAAGGAGGGAGGGGCGGGGGTGCAGAGAGGAGGAGAGAAAGAGAGAGAGGAGTGCGGTGCGCGAATAGCAGACAAGATGAGTGACAGTCGGAAACGAAGCAGCATGTAAAATGATGATATTCTGGAAATTATAAGGTTTAGTATAATTATATTGAATAATTTAAGTGATATATGTGCACACATACTAATCATAGGTTAAAACAACGCTAAATTTGGCTGAATTATAAAAAGACAGAAGTGGTAAAACGAAGAGCCGTTTGAGAGCCGTTTGAGAGCCGAAAGAGCCGGCTCTTCTTGGTGAGCTGAGACAAATGATCTGGTTCACTAAAAAGAGCCTGAATTCCCATCACTAGGCCACAGTGAGGAAGTGAGGAAGAGAGGGAGAGAGATGAGGGAGGAAGTGTAGAGTTCTGCAGTTCTGGGCTGCCTGGCTCAACATGTCATGAGAGATGAGCAGTGCTCGAAGTGGGCCGGTACGATATTAATCTCCGCACGAGCTGAAGCCTGGCTGTTCACATCAGAAGCGCATTTCTCTGCTTCTTCTGATCATCTGCTGTTTACTATCCATCTCTCTCTCTGTGTCTGTCTGCCAGGGACGGGGCCAAAGTGGGGGCCGGGGCTTGCACCAGCCGCCCCCATCAGAGTCTGAATGTGATAGGTCCGATAAGACTCAACAAACATTAATGGTGATCTAATGCAGTGGTTCTCAAACTGTAGTACACGTTAGTTCATCCCTTTTTGACCATGAGAAAGAAAAACATCTTGTAATTCAATTTTATTTTTTGTATTTTAAAACGAAAATCAAATAAACACTAATATTTTGTCTTTTAATATACGTTTGTGAAAGGAAAATCAAATGACCAAAAGATACACTGACCCTGTGGCCTTCTTTTTGCTGGATCCTGAGCCCAGCAGGCCTTTGAGTACTCTTTGTCATGTTTTTGGTGTGTCTGTCTTTTGTCTCTACTTTACTGTCAATACGGGTGCCATCCTCTATTCTGGCTGTAAAACAAATCTACCTATACAAATAAAGTCACCTTAACCTGAACCCTGAACATTCGATCTGCCACTTGGCTATATAGCTGTTCTTGAAGTTGTGAATAAGGAGGAATTATTCAATTTTACAGTGAAATAATTGCTTATTCTGATTGTCATGATATGGGAACCTAACTGTAGCTAATGTTAAGTTCAAATGAATCAGTGATAAAGTAGAAAATAGGACGTTAAACCTTCACTGCACTGATAAAAGGCAATTTTTATAGGTAACGTTACAGTTTTCTTTTATTCTTCTTTTTCTAAAGGAATGGAGAGTAATGGTTGTAATGTAATGACATTAATGGTTCATTTTGTCATGCAAGCGAGTATTTATTTTAGTTTTTGTCACTGCAACTAGCAAGTGAATCTAAGTGAACCTTTAGTTACATTAAAACAAACCAATGTTGCTGGCTGAAATAAATGATACCTAATATTACATTATTATTATAAGCTCACTGCAGGCTCAGCATCAGCCAAAGACTGTTAATTGTCATATTTAGGCTAAAATACAAACTTTTTCTTACCTTTTCTCTTGTTCCGTGAGCTGAGCAAATGAAAAAGTCAAAGGAAAGTTTGGTCCTTTCACTACTCAATGCCACAAGTGTGTGAAGGATACCGACAAATGTGTGAAGGATACCACATCTCCTGTAGGTTGTAACTACTTCATCACGTTCTGTTTCTCAGCAAAGACTGACCACCTTGACGACCACACACACACACTCATACCATAATATGACTCAATCTCTGTTGACCAAACTAACAATTCACATGAGGTTTTTGCTGGGAACCCAGAACCCAGAACCTCAGAACTCCATTGCAGTGGTCCAAAAGGGAAAGTGTGACACTTTTACAATTCATATTGGTAGATGGAGTCCTGAAGTCTGCAACTAACGAATATTTTCACTGTTGATTATTATTATCTTGATTAATCGATGAGTTGTTTGGTCTATAAAATGTATTTTTACTGCTGTGAAAAAAGGCCAAAGCTTTTGCCAAAACATGTTTCCTGTGTCCTGTGTGAACAACAGAGACATTGAATGGGTCTCTGTTGGTTCGAGGTTAAGGGAGTGAAATATTAGATAACACGATGTATAAACAAAAAGAGGATGCAGTATGCAAGTGTCAGGGTGTTCCCCCTCTGCAGACTGGGTGCGTCATCTTTCGAATAAACAGACAAGGAACTCGAAAATCTCCATAACTAATGGAGCTCAGTATATGAAGCTACAACACTCATTATGCATTGGTGGATTGGATTGGATCATTATATAATTTACTATTATGATAGGTGGATTTATACAATATTATAACAGGAGGAAACACACCAATTACAGATTTAATTCGGCTTCTGCAAGTCCCGCTTATGGCTATGCGATTTCCATTTTTTTTGCATAATATCCTTTCAAATAAACTGATTAATGATTTAAACAAATATGAAGCTGAGGACACCTGAGGGCAGCAGAATAACACCACCTGCAAGTCTGTGGCTTGTGGAGAGGCAAATGACTGAAATTGGTGGCACGCTGGTGATCCCGTGAGGCTGTGGTCATATTTACACATCAGAAACTAATAAAATGTTGGACAGATTAAAAAGTGAAGGTCATGCCATGAGTACATTACCAAACCAGGCCCTGCATGGTGTCCATTGGGGGTCAGACAGGGAGGGCCCTGAGTCAGTGCCTGATTTGTGATAAAAAGCCCCTGCTCACACCCATGGGAAACCCCACACAGGTGATTTTGATTAGTTAGCCTGATTAGGACAGAGTCATGTGTGCACAGACAGTCTGATGTCTCCTTCTACTGGTAGCTTTGGAGCAGGACAAGTGACACCTTTACAATTTATATTGGTAGATGGAGTCCTGAAGTCTGCAACTAACGAATATTAGTTAGATAACTATAACGATTATTTTCTTGATTAATCGATGAGTTGTTTGGTCTATAAAATGTCAGAAAATTGTGAAAAATGTATCAGTGTTTCCCCAAAGCCCAAGATGACGTCCTCAAAATGTCTTGTTTTGTCCACAACTCAAAGATATTCTGTCATAGAGGAGTAAAGAAACCAGAAAATATTCACATCTAAGAAGCTGGAATCAGAGAATTTGATTGAAACCGATTACCGATATTAGTTGGCGATTAATTTAAAGGGACTGTTTGTAACTTTTTACACGTGTAAATCTACCGGGTCAGTTTAGATATGGTACTGTAGTGTATACTGTAATCAGTCTTTTTACTGTTATATATTTTTACTGCTGTGAAAAAAGGCCAAAGCTTTTGCCAAAACATGTTTCCTGTGTCCTGTGTGAACAACAGAGACATTGAATGGGTCTCTGTTGGTTCGAGGTTAAGGGAGTGAAATATTAGATAATACGATGTATAAACAAAAAGAGGATGCAGTATGCAAGTGCCAGGGTGTTCTCACTGCAGACTGGGTGCGTCATCTTTCGAATAAACAGACAAGGAACTCGAAAATCTCCATAACTAATGGAGCTCAGTATATGAAGCTACAACACTCATTATGCATTGGTGGATTGGATTGGATCATTATATAATTCACTATTATGATAGGTGGATTTATACAATATTATAACAGGAGGAAACACACCAATTACAGATTTAATTCGGCTTCTGCAAGTCCCGCTTATGGCTATGCGATTTCCATTTTTTTTTGCATAATATCCTTTCAAATAAACTGATTAATGATTTAAACAAATATGAAGCTGAGGACACCTGAGGGCAGCAGAATAACACCACCTGCAAGTCTGTGGCTTGTGGAGAGGCAAATGACTGAAATTGGTGGCACGCTGGTGATCCCGTGAGGCTGTGGTCATATTTACACATCAGAAACTAATAAAATGTTGGACAGATTAAAAAGTGAAGGTCATGCCATGAGTACATTACCAAACCAGGCCCTGCATGGTGTCCATTGGGGGTCAGACAGGGAGGGCCCTGAGTCAGTGCCTGATTTGTGATAAAAAGCCCCTGCTCACACCCATGGGAAACCCCACACAGGTGATTTTGATTAGTTAGCCTGATTAGGACAGAGTCATGTGTGCACAGACAGTCTGATGTCTCCTTCTACTGGTAGCTTTGGAGCAGGACAAGTGACACCTTTACAATTTATATTGGTAGATGGAGTCCTGAAGTCTGCAACTAACGAATATTAGTTAGATAACTATAACGATTATTTTCTTGATTAATCGATGAGTTGTTTGGTCTATAAAATGTCAGAAAATTGTGAAAAATGTATCAGTGTTTCCCCAAAGCCCAAGATGACGTCCTCAAAATGTCTTGTTTTGTCCACAACTCAAAGATATTCTGTCATAGAGGAGTAAAGAAACCAGAAAATATTCACATCTAAGAAGCTGGAATCAGAGAATTTGATTGAAACCGATTACCGATATTAGTTGGCGATTAATTTAAAGGGACTGTTTGTAACTTTTTACACGTGTAAATCTACCGGGTCGGTTTCCCATGGGCGCTCGTATATGCGCGCTCGCGTGTGGCTACGCTGTTCAGCCTCCCTGTGGACACGTACCATCAGAATCCAACACAAACTACACGGAAGCACCAAAACCGCAAAGTTATATCTAGTGAAGCCCGTCTGTTAAACAGTGTTGGCGGCGGTCGGAGGACGCGGGGGAGACCGTAGCTTTGGTCTCCAGGGCCAGAGTCTCTACTGTACTCTGCTCCTCTGTCTGCTTGCCTTCACTCACACACCGCGCTCGTACTCGCCCCATGCTCACGTGGATGTGCGCACACTCCACACTGCAGAAGAGTTAGTTTAGTGGACGTTTGTGCAGAAATAAAGGCTGCAGCTCCTCCAGACCAACAGAGGCTTCCCGTGTCTTGTGAAGTGACGGGGCTCCGCAGAGAGAAATGTTATCGTCTCCGGCCGGGTGCTGGTTTCTCCCCTGTTCCCTCCGGCTGCGGTTGGGAGGCTGAAGCAGGAAAAGCCAACACTAGGATCAGCATTGATTCATGGAGAAACCTTTGTCTGGTCAGCTAACATTACTGCCAAGCAGCTGAAATATAGAGTGAAATTGTGGCTTTAGCTGACGTGTGTCGCCTCACTGTTTTGACGGATGCTCGCTCACATTGAGGTAGCACACGGGCGACCGCGAGCAACAGGACACTGACTTTCGTTGACTTAACGGCCACAGGTGTCGCTGTTACAACCAATTTCTGATTCTTACAAACAGTCCCTTTAACACTGTTTGATGATTAGATAAACTTCTACACCGCTGGGCACCAGAGCTGCAGAGAAACTCCGAGCAACACCTCACTCAGGTGCTGTCAGGCCACTTGTGCCATCCT
>NC_133816.1:9437862-9600362 GCF_043250625.1 Sebastes fasciatus | reverse complement strand
TCAGAGTCTGACATCAGAGCTGCGCCCATAGCAACGGTCTGCTATAAAGAAATAACAGACTGTGGAACGCCGTGATTAACCAATCAGAATCGAGTATTCAAAACCCTGTTTAATAAACCATGATAAAATACAAAACATAAGAAGATTCAGAGTTACCACAAGAAGTAGCTCATGGGTTGAAATGGAACTCCAAACAGAACTAGTGTGATCCAGCGCTGTCAAACTTATATACAGGCAACAGGAACCTCTGCAATTCAAAACTGTCCCAGACCCAACATTATCAGCTAACTCGGTGGATTCACTGAAGGAGTTTGTTTTTGAGGGATCGGACCCTTGCAGAGCGATCTGTTCCAAGTTCCATGAAAACTTTCTGAATGGTTTCGAATGTGTACCTCAGTTCTTTTGGGTACTGGAGGCTTAAAGCGTAGATCAGCCCAGAGAGTTAAACAAAAGCCGCTGGCAGGTCAGGGAGATCCTGGAGGACGATGTCGTCTTCTTCTACAACAACAGCAACATTAATGACTGTTGCAGGAGCTGAACTGTCATCATCCTCCAACACAGTGAGGATACCCACGATGAGGCCCTTCGTCTGCTCCTCTTCTGGGTCAGTGGCCTTGTGATGACAAAAAGAAAATGGCCAACGCATGAATAGTAAATCAAACTGAAAGACATTTGGCATTAAAATACTGTGGCTCAGAATAATTTATAACGCAAATTATTCCAAATACTGTATAAAGCTAATTTTCCACCCTGAATTACTTATATGTTTGACATTTTAACCCTCTACCAGCGGGATTGTCGGCTATCTCGACCGACATTACTGTCTTTGAGAGGTTGTAGCGGCTCAGTTTTAAAGCTAGAGTGAAGATACTGTCTCATATGAAACTAGACAACCTAAGGAATCCATTGGTACCAACCATGTCATGTTAGCGGGAAGGAGGCTAAATAATGCTCCAAATTAGTCTACATTTTGGAGAGGGAAGAAGTGGCATGGCCATTTTCAATTTTCAAAGGGGTCCCTTGACCTCTGACTTCAAGATATGTGAATGAAAATGGGTTCTATGGGTACCCACGAGTCTCCCCTTTACAGACATGCCCACTTATGATAATCACATGCAGTTTGGTGCTGCAACAACTTATGAGACATGGAACAATTTATTTTAATTAATTACAAATACTGCTGGCCTGCTGTCCCCCCTAAAGAAAAAACTAAAACGGGTCTATGTGGATCTCTTAGGGTTAAACATTTCCATCTCATACCCCACAACCAAAGATTTAACCCCCATATACATGAAACCAATTACATCAAGTAATAGCCAGCAAAGTACACCTCTTGAAGACACTGTGGGCATTGGGACAGATAAAGACAACAAGGAGGACACTGGGATGGATAGACTAGAATGGGACAAAATGGCAGAGAGGCAAAGGTTGAAGTCAAAGAGAGTCTATTTTTAATAACAGAATAATAAGAATATTTACATTTTCTACTAATAACCACTCACCAGACAGTTCCTGAAAAGCTTCTCATGACTGTCACAGAGATACAAGGGGAGGCCCTTCAAGGCTGCAGTCTGTCGATGTGCTGTGATGTCAGATGTCTGAAACATAAAGGGTTGGGAGAAAAATTACACCAAGATGTAACTAACATGAAGAAAGCTGAGAACAAACATGGAAACATGCTTCCCAGTTTGTGTTAAAGCTGCATTTATTTATTTATTTATTTTGCCCACTTAGGTGCAGGACTCAACAGACTGAAACAATCACACACTTGATATATTATGGCCTTATAAGGTTGATTATGTGGCAAACAGCTGTCCTCTTCCACATCCAGCAAATACCTGTTGAATAAAAGTCTAAGATTTACTCCTTTTAACTCCTGATATAAATAGCTGGCTTCTTAGCTGTTAGATGTTCCACTTTCTTCACCACCTTGTCGCTATCTTTGTCTGTCCCTTAGGTAGTGTACAGTGGGTTTATTCTGATGGTTTGTCACTATGAGCAACACCTTAAATTTGACCCAGTTTATTTAAAAATATTGATTACTGCAGTTTTATAAAAAAGAAAAAAAAACACAATTCCTTGTTATACATTTATTTCCATAATGTCCAGAATAATAAGATTATTAAGTTTAAAAATTCACCTCTTTATGAGTTGATCCATCTCAGGCAGGAAAGCTGTCCGCCTAGCCCGATACAGTTTAAGGAGCCTTGGAGTGTGCTGATTAATGGCTGCTCTGAAGTTGTCTATTAGGTCCTTGTTGGTGATCCGAAGAAACTCTTCCCTGATCTGCTGAAGAACAACAGAACAGCAAACTTAAATGTCCAATACAAAGTCAATACAATTTCAACACCATCCTCATGTTAAAATATGTATTTTATTAACCCTCATCCTGGGGACCCCAAGAAAAATCTACTGTAAGAAGCAACCATCATAGCACCATGTTAACTTATGTCATCTCAAAACATTAATAGTGTAATTAATGTCATCTGAAGGATGGCATTAATTACACTATTAATGTAGTCTGTGCCAAAACAGAGCACGTAAGTCAATCTGGTTTTGATCAGGATAGGCTTTCACTTCAAAAACTGCCTAAGCAATCTTATCCAAAATGTCCATCTCCTTGTCTCTGGTTATGCTGATACCTTTCTTGGTCTTTTCATATGCCTCATTGCCTTTGCGTAACTTCAACTCCACATCATAGGAAAAGGCTGGAATGGGAAAAGGTGAAGGCCACTCTGATATACTTCACAGATAGTTCTTGCACTGCATTCATTTCAATCTGAAAGACAAAGGTGACAATTTGCTGGAAATTAGCAAAGCAGGCAGTGGAAGAATAATTAATGATGTGGTTAATTTAGCTAAAACAGGTTCTGGCATATATAACATATCAGTTTAATGTAATTGTAAACAGCAGACTGCTCTCTGGAATTGACAGTATTTTGACAAATTTAACACAAAACTTCCTCTTTCTGTTCAGGGTGCGCAAAAAGGGTAAAATACAGCTTCCTGTCTGTCCGGTAAAAGCCGATGAGAACTGGCACCTGATGTTCAATCCAGTCCCACAGTTGCACTTCACTTCCTGTAAATGTGTTGATTTCAACATCTGCAGAGTATTTACTATCAAAAACTTCAAAACTGCCCATTTCTTCATCAGTTACTGAAATCATGGCTGGTTTTCTCAACCTTAACTAGTTGCTATATTACCGTACCATATTATAATTTTGACCTCCATTACTATCAGGATGTAGTTTTTACCTGCCATTATCAGTATACAAGTTATAAAAATGTACATATATCTGGTGATTTTATGGAAGTCATTGAAAGGACATTACGGTAACTTGGAAATGTTTCTGTGTCTGAATGAAGCAAGATTGAGGAACCGAAAGCTCAGGATAAACAAACACGCCCAGATTTTGGGCTAACAGTTTTGCTGTCAGACTTCCAATTTTATTGAATTAAATGAAGGAGTGAGCGGAGGGGTACTGTATGTGTATATTATACACATACAGTATCTAATGTGTGCCCGGATTAGGTGCAAATAGCATTGTTTGCTATGGACACCTGGTGCTAATAGCATCTGCTGAAAATTGATTGATTTTTGTTTTTGCGTTTTATTCCCTGTCTTTTTTTAAAAGATTCTGATAGAATAAAGGTCTGAAGTCAGTTGCACATTGGGGCTTATATGGCTCCATGTACTGTTTTTTGTACTATGTGGTATTCTTCCAAATTCACTCAAATATAGTCGATGAATAGCCGATAGATGAGAGAACTTGATTCTTTTGCAAAAATCTGAGATATAACTCAAGGACCTGCTAATAGCTTTTTTTATAGTATTGATATGTTTTAGGTTGCATCTGTACATCTCCACCCCTGAAGCTCCATGTATCCCTCTCTACTTTAGAGATCATAAAAATAAAAACATTTTTACATGTGTAATGTGAAGGAATGCAACAACTCACGGGGGTGTCGTGGAAGTCGAAGCTCTCAGGGTGGAAAGCAGTGAGCAGACAGGACACTGCCTCCTCCTGGAACACATCCTCCTCCAGCACCTCAGTCTCTGCTTCAACTACGACCGACACACAAACACAAACAATAAATAGCACGTAGTAGTATGTGGGTATCTGTCACATCACAATTTTAGAATAGATTATGGTTTATTTTCAACAAACAAAATGAGTAAATGACACTTAAGTGTCATTTACTCATTTTCATATCCAATCTGAAAATGTTCAGATTGGATATTTCAGTTTTTCTAGAGAAGAGAAGCTATAATGCTTTGAAAATTACATTTCCTTTACTTAACAAAACACTCAGTCCCTCACTTGGCACATGCTGCGAGTCCAGATACCGCACTGTCATGATTTTCCTTGGCAGTCTAGTTTTCCTTGTGTTTCCTCTGTTTCCCTGACCTTTTATCTCCTGTGTGTTATGTGTGTCTAGTTTGTCAGTGTGTTGGGAGGTGTGGCCTTCTCCTCCTCCTACTCCGTCTCCTGGGCGGGCACTGCTGGAGCAGCTGACCTATCAGCACACACATCTGCAGTATCTCTACCCCGGTCTTCCTGCCAGTCATCGCCAGATCATTCCGTCGCCCTCAGTGGTACAAGACACATTCAGGCTCTCTTATAGTAAATTGCTTTTTGACTTTGCTTATGCTCGTGTTTTGAGATTTTTGGACTCACCTTGTTTGTTCTTTGCTCAGGTGTGTTCACCTGCCACCTGTTGCTGCTTCCAGGTTCCAACCTGCCTGCTCACTCCTACACTCTGCTCCTCCTCGACCTGGATCCTTGCCTTAGTTACTTACCTGCCTGTTCACTCTCCGACACCATTCCACCTCTCGGAGCTCAGGTGGATTCATCTGTCCCTCTGGAAGGATTCCTGGATACCCCTCCCCGTGCCCTCCGTTCCGTGATTTAAGTATTGACATTATTACTGCCACGTTTCGTACCTCCAGGAACCCCAGCCCTATTCACAGTACCTTTAATATTTGTGTAATAAATTATCATTGTTACACCTTTAAAAGACTTGTGTCTGCATTTGAGTCCACGCTATTGTTGAACCAGAACATAACACGCACAGCCACCTTTACAATCAGGATGCAGTTTTTACCTGCCATTATCAGTATACAAGTTATAAAAATGTACATATATCTGGTGGTAAACGTGTAAAGCATAAAGCATATCGAAATGTTACAGTCAGAGTAACAATCAGTCTAAATAATAACATTTACCAGAACCTGCTGCATATTAACAGCTAGTGTAACTCACATAATGAGGAATGAGAAGTAAATATAAAACGTATATAGCATAGTATACAATATTAACATGTGGAAATGTAATTAATAGTACTTGCTGAACCTGTAAGTGTTATATTAACCAGTAAAATGACAATTTGAGAAGCATTTAGCAGCCTTACCAAGTATACATATACTAGCAGCCCCAAAATCAGATCAATTATATCATTATGAATTAAATAGAGGTTTACTTAGAAAACATAAATTGGGTGTATATTTCTGTATTAAACATGAATGATTCTCATGGTTTAAATGGAGCTTAGAGCCTCTTGTTATAGTCCAACGCTGCCCTCTCTAGTACAGCACATGTTAACACAGCTTCATTAGTGCTGCTGCCATTCTTGTGTTTGAGTCTAATGTGTTCTTGTTGATAGTTTTCTCACCAGACTGAAGTGACAAATGTGACACCACCACCCAAACTGAGACGCTCACATGTTTCCTGTTGGGGCGTGTAAACTAATACTGCTACTGCCAGTTGTGGTTTGTGGTGTCGTGAAGCAAAATCTATTGTATGTACCGACACTCTTTTGTAAGAACAAAATTGTTTATAAAGCAATGACCAATATATAACTTTGATAATATATTTGATTCATATATTTGGAGATGTGTTTCAAACTAATAATTTGCATTTTGGTCCACATCAATAATAAATCCAAAATACCACTTTTGCTTTTATGTTTAGCGATGTGATGATCTGTGTTAGCACAGTCTTGTGTTTGGAGTTTTTTGGTGGTGAGTCTTATTAAACCTTCAATAATTCATTATTTGTCCACTTGGGGGCAGAAGAAACAAACACAACATCGACCTATCATCAACTTTTAAGTTGATATGTTGATCAATAGTTGCTTATTTACACACCCAGCAGTTATAGAGCAACATTAACATTCATTAGAGTCATGTTTGTGTCCAACTGATAAATATAAGTTAGTTAGTTGTTTATGAAAAAGGTAAAAACAATGAGTTGTGTATGTTATAATTAATATGTGTATGCAGCAAGTTTATAATAGTTTGAATTTTCAATTAGTTTTTGTTAGTTTTGACTTTTCAATTTCATTTTAGTGCTTGCTCGTTTTAGTTTAGTTTCAGTTTTTCAGAAAGGTTTAGTTTTAGTTTATATTTAGTTTTAGTTTCTTTGCAAGTTTATTTGAATGTATCTTTTTCACTGCTTATTTTCGTTTCAGTTTTAGCTTACTTTAATAATCCTCGTATGTTATTAATTTAAAAAACACACTTTTGCTTTTGTGTTTCTTTTTCGTATGTTTTGATAAGATGCAAAAATCAAAACAAAAAGTACAAGAAAATACTGGAATAAGTCCCAATTCAGTACGTCTTTGTTATGAATACTTTCTAATACTAATTTCTGAGGACACTAACATGTTATCATTACTATGACCAGATTATTCCTCCTGCATTCCCTACTTCAGTCACTACTGTTATAAATGAGTAAGCTTATAAAAAAAAAGGACATTTCACAATCATCAATAACTGACTAGAACAGAAAATGTGTGTGTGGCTTCTCCGCCTCCACATCTCCCTCTGCCTTGTCTCATCTGCACAGACACACACATTACTCCCCCTCACCCCTCCCGTTCTCCCACTTTCTCCTTTCTCCACATTTTTCCAGAAACAGGAAACTGAAACTTACCAGATATTTCCCTTCCAGATACTGGAGGGGGAAAAACATTTTTGCTGAGCTCAAGGCCCTTCCGAACAAACTCAGACTTTGTTCAGCTCAAGATGATCAAAGCCTACGCCTGTGATAAGCACTCCTTCAAAAAAGAGGAGCACTGTATGGAAATGGCATATAACTGTAACTGAACTGAAAGTTATCAGTGACAGACAACCCAAGATACTTAATAAAACATCATATACTGTGCCGATAGGGACAATAAAACAGAGGCAAAGTGCTAAGCAATAAAATGTGATGAAATGTTGTGTGGTATTTCACAATATCAATACAAACAGTGACAGGAAACTACACAGAAACTCATGAAGAGCAGCTAATGTTTCAGCTGCATTTTGCACCAATTCTAGCCAACATAAGGAATGGTGTAAATATGTAACGGATTTTAAGGAAGTCATTGAAAGGACATTACGGTAACTTGGAAATGTTTCTGTTTCTGAATGAAGCAAGATTGAGGAACCGAAAGCTCAGGATACACAAACACACCCAGATTTTGGGCTAACAGTTTTGCTGTCAGACTTCCAATTTTATTCTGCAGATAAGAGGAATGAAAATAGGAAGGAGTAAGAGATTTTTCTTTACTTAACTGAGGTCAAATTTTGGGCGTTAACACAAGAAGGATCTGGCATTAAGTGATTCTCATGTGTTGTGTTCAGGAACCAAAACATTAATTTACTGGTCTGTCATTTCAGTAGTAATCGTTTTATTGAATGTTTTCTGAAAAGACGAACAAAGAACTGAGAAGAAAAGAAAGAAGGAACAGTGTGTAACATTTAGCAGAAATGGAATATAATGTTCATAACTATGTTTTCATTAGTGTATAATCAAATAATCAAATTTTTATTGGCATTTAAACTGATTGATGGCACACCTTTATAGCAGGCTTTGTACGTATAAATAAATCCTTTTTCATGTGGGTATTAAATTTACTTTGTCTACTTTGTGTTACTGACTCTAGTAAATCCTTTATCTATGCGCCTATTTCTGATGTTGTGCCAAAGTATTATTCTTTAATTATTTGACCTCACTCCTTTTACCTTTTTAGTATGTTTGGTTCTAAATGAATAAATTGACTGAGTTATATAATCATGCAACAACTATGAACCATTACATTTCATGATCAGCGATATATAAATACTGTGCACCATCACTGATAAACATGTTTTTTTTAACTTTGCAGCCAATTAAATCAATCATTTACATTCCTTCCTCTCAGAGTTCAAACTGTTAGTCATGATTTTGTATCGACCGGACATGTTGCACAAGTAAAAAAAAAAGAGATGTAGGCAGTTTTGACAACATGTCTCAACAGTTTTGGGATCTATCCTGTGATGCAGGTGTTGAACATAACTTTCACTTCATGAGAAAAGAGAGAAGTGAGAAACTGTAAAACATTTGTGATCAAGACTGCATGAAAAGGAACTCTACTGGAGGGTTTTAGCTGGTTGACAGAATAATGTGATTTTGTAAAGATGCTGCAGGATGGAGCTTGTTAACTGAAATAGCAATATTTTATTGGCCAGAGAGAATCAAAGGTCAGACAAGAACCTGACCTGACATCATACAGTATCAGAACATTCAACGTGTTAACATTCAACTCAAAACATCTGGCTTTAACAGTGAATCGCAGGCTTTGAACAGCAAGTCTAAAATAAAAATCGCGACGTTACAAAACGCTCCTATAAAATGTATATGATGCTAAGCGCTAACTGGTGTGCATGTGTATAAAAGTAAGCAGATGGAGTTGTAGGCATTAGAACATTAAGTTCACTGGCAGGCTATGTGGCAAACATTGCGATTCCTTCAGCTCACAACCAAAACGGTGGTGCCCTATCCCCTAATGACCTGTGTGGTGACCATACTGGTCGGCTGGTCGCCCCTAATCTTCAGCTCACGGTTCATCTGGCACCAGACAAAGGGGTAACACCAGAACAGCTTGCAGCAGTCGTCACAGCACGAGCCCTGCAGGAGGAAGAAGATGAAGATGAGAGAGATCCTCCAGTCGTTGAATTGAACGATATACTGTATAGTCTCAAAACTATGGCGTTTAGAGACTTATTTAGAGACTTTTTTTTTCTTATTTAGCAGGATATTTACTGACACGTAAGATATAATTGAGCCTGGCTGCAGTCCAGTTGAGAAGTATTAAGGTCTTTTCAGACCAAACGCAAATAATTCATACGAATAAATCACACGTCAGTTTAAAAATTCAAACCCATCTAACTCTATGAGCCTAGTCACTCCGAATCTTTTTGTTTCGATTTCTGAATTTCGGATGTCGAAAAAAAAAAAAACAACCAATAAAATAATGACTTTTGATCACCGGATCAATAGATCTTCTCGGACGTCTATGTCATAATTAGGTTTATGGAGCCGACTGCTGCTAGACCGCTCGTTACAGGTTGGGGCCAGCCAGCAAGTCGCTCTCTGTGTGTGTGTAAGGGAGAGAGAAGGTGGACTATTTCACGCAATTGTAAGTTATTAGTAATAAATAATTATCATGAATGAAGCTTCGATGCTTCAAACTATCCGGTATTTTATCCTCTTATTGTTATTACCAGCAATGGAAGCATATGAACGCACTGTCTTTCCTTGAGAAATCCACAGAGCCCCGGAGGTAAGCTGACCATTATAACCTGACCTTTAAGCCTTATATTAAAGGCCATGTATCACATGATAATAAACATATCAGCTACATATGAACCAGTCCAGTCAGGAATGATGAAACCAGTGCATTTACACTCATTACGATAAAATGCTTCATAGCAAATGCGACCATATCATAACTTTTCTACACAGACCTGCACACTTAACGACTACACTATGACTAGCCCTTCTCCAGTTGAGCATCGTCGATTGTGTGGCGATGCGAAACTTACATTTTCGGTGGAATGCACGGAACACAAATATATATATATATACTGGATATGAAAGGGTCTTTACTTTAATTTTTGCAGGTGGTGTACAGAGACAAACGGAAACAAGGTTGATGAGCTGTGGAGAGTGAACCGAGACCGGCAATTTGCCTTTTACATTGAAATCTATACATTGTGAAAATGAAAGCACCAGTTTTTGAGTCAAATTGTGATCTAATTGTATCTTTGCACATCTAGGTGTCGTGACATCCTGTTTGCTGAGCAGGAAAGCTGCATGTTATAATCTAATACCAGTCACTTGGTATTCAGCGTACAACTGATGCTCTGAGCGATCACAAACAATCCGTTGCACTCATAATAATGGACTTCAGAGGGTTCAGAGGTTCGGTTTGTTTGTATTAAACTATGACTACTACATTGTTTGCGTAGTTTTACCAATATTTGAATGCTCTGAATGCAGTGCCCTGAACACACACCAGCTATTATGCAAATAGTGTACATTCTGTTATCCCTCATAAACAAGGAGTAGCCTTCATAGAACCAGCAATGCAAGAAAATGCATCACGCTCTGGAAACAAATATCGAGTGTGTCTGTCCAATATGTAAAACATATTTGTGGATACTGATCAGATTTGAATGAAACGTCAGCGAATGACACTTGTTATTTCTCTCTCCTTCATGTTTAGAATTTAGTACAAAATCTTTGTTAACACCTATTACCTATATTTCTAAAATACTGAGCCAAATATTGTTACTTTAAGTCTCTCAGTTTTGCTAAAAACTGTGTACTGAGTGTTCCCAAAGCTTGGCTTAAGATGAGCGGAGAGGAGTCTTAATTTGCCCCTAAATTTCATTATTAGTTAATTCAATTCAATTGACATCTTTAAAGACATCTAAAGTTATATTTCTAGTGTGTATATTTTGATCTTGTTTGCTTCTATTCAGTCTGTTTAATATATTTTTGCTAAATGCTTTTATTGTAACCTCGTAACTTGTGCTAAACTAATACATCTTTAGGGACTCTATGTAAGAATCAGAAATTGCTTGTTAACAGCGACACCTGTGGCCATTAAGTCAACGAAAGTCAGTGCCATGTTGCTCGCGCTCGCTCTACATAGACATGAACGAGCATCGATCAACGCAGTGAGGCGACACACGTCAGCTAAAACCACAATATCACTCTATATTTCAGCTGCTTGGCAGTAATGTTAGCTGACCAGACGAAGGTCTCTCCATGAATCGATGCTGATACTTTGTTGTCCTGCTTCAGACTCCCGTCTTCTGCAGTGTGTAGCGTGCGCGCATGCACATGAGAGGTGGAGCGAGTGAGAACGAGCGCGGTGTGTGAGTGAAGGCAAGCAGGCAGGCAGAGGAGCAGAGCAGCATCGACTCCGGCCCTGGAGACCAAAGCTACGGTCTCACCTGTGTCTTCTGGCCGCGGTCGGGTGGCTGGAGCCGGAAGAGTTGACACACAGTGTTTTGCAAGACGGAATTTCAATAGATAAACTGTAACTTTGCAGTTTTGGTGATTGCATGTAGTTTGTGTTGGAACAGCGTAGCCACACGCGAGCGCGCATGGGACACCGACACGATTTATACGTGTAAGAAGTTACAAACAGAACCTTTAGATATTTTTCTACAATGGCATGTTCAAAATGACACCAACAGGCCTAAAAGTTTGCAACAACTGTAGTGTGGTTGTAAGCATACTGTATATGCACATTGAACAGCATTTAGGTAGAGAAAAAAATGGGGAAGTGTTACATCTCACAGCTGTAACCACAACAACAACTTTTGTAAGATCTAGCAGTGCCTGTACAGGAACTTACTTCACTTGCAGTTACATGATGCGCTGTGACAAGAGATATTTAATTGCCACACTCTTTGCCATGTTTCTTAGAATAAAAGTCTCCATGGACTTACATGTAGAGGCAAGACAGAAATTAAACTCGCTTAAGACGTCCACGGTCGATTCACCTAAATAACAAAAACCTAAATGATCTAAGCTTTCTTACTCACATCTAGTTTTATTAGCGGTGGCTAGAGTACAATTGTACCATTTATAACCATAGCATACCCATAAGATGTAGTGCTAATACACATATGTTCATTAAGAAAAGGCGCGCCTACAAAGATCAATCTTGGGACTTTAAAGAGACGTAGCGACCAGGTGCCAGATTGTAAACAAGCATCGAAGAGGAAGCTACAAAAATGGCGTACACAGTGCAGAAGAAATGCTAATATAGAGGTGAAACGCCATGTGGGCGGAGCTTGTTCCAAACCGATTGTGAATTTTTACTCGGCTTTCACCTGCTGGCAAGGACCTTAACACTAGTCTGACTCACTGGATGTAGACTGTGGGTATAAGTCGGCCACGTATCTCACGCGTCATTATCCACCCCTTCTGCTATCTGCGCTATCTATTTTGCAAGGCCACCGTCGCTGCATCCTGTGCTTAGTGCCGCCTAAGATGATTGTGATTGGTTTATTGGGATGATAATGTGTGGAGTCAGACCTTTCTTTAGTGCTGAGGAGACGGGTCTGGCTATGCGAGACTACCCTAACACTAGGTGGTGTGCGCCTCTGGTGTCGTTGAGCCGGGGGAGGAACTTTGAATGCTGCGTTTACAAACTACAACCGTCAAATCCTACTCATTCTGCCTTTAACACCCGCCTAAAAAAAAACTGTATTTTGCTGCCCTCTCTGGTTTAAAGTTTCAAACCTGTTTCATGTCTGACCACGCTCAGCATCACTGATGCACTAGTCTCACATAGCCAGACCTGCTGCACCTATAACCACATTCAACAGTGATGTCATAGGGTCTTGTGCATCACTGCAGCAATTGGCGGCAAGACTTTCCGGGGATGTCGAGTTACTCTTTAAGAATCAGCATTGGATCATTCACCTTAAAGTCGATTTTATTACCCTGCCCTAGCCAACACTTTAAGCGTACCACCCGCCAGACTTACAGGGATGTTGTGGCGCTCTCTGATGGAGGAGCGGAGTATGCAGGACACCACACAACAGACGTCCAGGAGTGGCATGGCGAAACACCAGCCATGGTCACTGGCTGTCTGACACTGCATGCAGGGGAAGCAAAAAAGGCCGCAGCAACCTTGAGGGCAGAAGAAAAGCATTTATATACATTAAATCAATCCAGCAAATAACAAATTATGATAAAGTGGTTATTGTGCTTTTAATAATGATTGTATGACAAAAAAGGCTAATTAGTTTCCTTTATAGATACATGCTACTTTGACAGCTAATAACCTGAGTAGTTTGCAAAACACTCGCTGCTGCACGGTAATATCTGAAGATGAGTGCATCAATACTTTTATCGACTCTCATCTGGATTATGGTGGCTGGACAGTCAGAGGACGATGACACTTTTATATTGTGTGAAACTTACAGGTGCCCATATCACTGCAGCAGTCGCAGATGCCGGTGCTCCATGTCCCAGGGTGGTGTTGGGAGGTGGTCACCATCGTCACCATCTGGCCTGGCTGCTGCTGGATTGCCATGGCTGAAAGATACAAGACAGAAATGGAGAAACTGGGGACTTCTCCATACACACAGGAATCTCTGGATTTCCTATGATTGGTTAAGTCAGGATGGTCACAGGAGGTTTGAAGCTATACCGTCCAAAGTGTTGCTACTGAAACATGTATATCTGTGTTAGTGTAAGCTACAAGAAAGACCGAGTGTTGTTCACACACAACTAGCTATACCGATGTGTCCATGACTACATCTTTTTGAGCAATCTGATTGAAGAAGAAAAAAACATTATACAGAGTGGATGTGAATGTGCTGGCATCAAAGCTATCATTGTGATTGACTGGCAACTTGTGCATTGTATTTCTAGCAGTGCATGCTGGGTGAGACATACTTTCCGCTCTCTATTTGACACCCCTGAGGTCAACCGCAAACTAAACCTTTCAAACAAACAGGAAAATCAACCGTATTTCTACCTCAAGGTGCTGATGTGACTTGGTATGTTTGGTTTACTGGATTAGTCAGATATTACAAGAATAAAGTCAGAATTTAACGAGAAAAAAAGACGTAGTTGAGGCAGTCGTGGTTACGGTTGTTGGAGGTGCTGTAGTTGTAGGTGGAGCTGTTGTAAAAACATATATTTAAAGAATATGTAAATACGCAATGGTGGCCAAACCAAAAGGATTTTTTGTTTGATGTCAAACTGACATTGGTGCCAGTTTCACACACCTATAAGAGCCATCATAAAAGGGTAAGAAAAACCTGGCTTTGCAGACCTTTTAGCATCTTATCTACTTCTGAATTGGCTAATATAATATTTTTTTTACAGTTAATAACAAATTCTTTACGTAACAAGATTTCTGATTCAATACAAGTTGGCTAAGAAAATAGCTCATCCTGCTCCACACAGCACTGTTTAATGGATGGATTGAACTGCACAACACTGAAACTGTTAAAGCTGTCTTTATGAATCTTGTCTTTATTTCTTGTATACTTGTATACTTGTATTCTTGTAAACTTTAAGAGAAAAAAGAAAATAACACGTAAAATGACTACTTTATAATATTATGACTTTATTATCATAATACTTTTTTTTCTCGTAAACTTCTGACTTTTTTTCTCGATAAGTTACTACTTTATTCTCGTATTATTACGACTTTATTCTGGAAATCTCAGATGTTTTTTCCCCTCAACGTGGCCCTAATACTCCGCAGTACATTTGCTCTTTGGCCCTCACTGCATTAGACTTATATACTATATACTTAAACTATAAACTGTGTTACCTTCATCACAATACTCAAATGTTTTGCGGCTCCAGGCAATTTTTTAGATTTTTTTCTGCCTAAAAGGTCTCTTTTGATAGTAAAGGTTGCTGACCCCTGCCCTAGATAGAGGATTTTATCCATATTCCCCACCCCTAATGATATGACGTCATACTTTTGGCCATCCAGTGTGTTTAAGCCAATACCTTAAAATACCGTATAGTAGCGTTAAGCGTTAATACCATAATCAATATCGAAGTAGGAATACTGTTTAATAACATTGAACTCCAAACACAATTTAATTGTGACTTTTTTCGTACAAAAAACATGTTACACTTAAATGCATGCTGTTTTCACCCACTACCATCGCTGGTAGTGGGTGATAACACCAGCTAGCACCACGTTAGCATTATCTTAGCCTAACCGTCATTTTTTGGCACGCTCGGTCAAACGCAGCACGAGCTTGAAAGTTTCAAATACCAACCTTTAAAATACAACTTCTTTTCTGACCGACTGCACACAGTCTTCAGTTTTTTAAAATGTCTAACAAAAGAACTCCTGTCTTTAGTGTAATGCAGATTGATGTGACCTTGGTGGGTCGCAGCTGAGTTTACGAGTGATGTGTCAGTCACGAACGAGCCGGTTCAAAGAGCCGGCTCTTTTAAGTGAACGATAAGAGCCGGCTCCTGTCTGAGAGACGTTTTTTTTCTTTTTTTTTTCTTTAATTAATTCAAGGCAGAATGATAGGATGATCATCTCCGCGCCACGGGCACTCCATACACTGACTGTGACTGAATGTTGTGTTAATGACGTCCGTGCGACCAATCAGGTGATGACAGACAAGGATAATACCATCAAGCAGGGAGGGGCGGGGGTGCGCGGCGCGCTGATGGTACGTGTCCACAGGTTCCGTGCTTTCCACGCTCCCCATTCATTGTCTATGCAAGCAGCCGCGCAATGCATTCTGGTAGCGTGGCGTCGCGTTTCGAGACTAGGCGTGCAGGAAGCCCGCTCCTCATTTGCATAAAGTTGAAGTCCTGGCTACTTTATGCAAATCACGGGCGTCCGACACGACGCCTCTCGAAACTCCCGATAATCTTTTAAACTAAACGTTGTCGAGCCAAAATAAAGACAGATTCATCAACTGCATGGATTATTTCTCGCCTCAAATGTTTTCAGAAACACATTTCAGTGAACTATTTACGTGAAATAAGAGAAGATAGTTTTCAAACGAGCCTCCATACTGGTTCCGGTTTGAGCAGCAGCCAACGGAGGGAAAACGTTCGTCCAATCAGGAGCCGAGTGCCTTGTTTCTAGGGACAGCCCCCCAAGCGTCTAATGTTGGGAAGCGTCGCGTCACCTCGCGATAAAAAATGCCCCTGTGGACACGTACCATGACGGTCTACAGGTACAGAGCAAGAGGGAAAGGAGGAGAGAAAGAGAGAGGAGTGCGGTGCACGAATAGCAGACAAGATGAGTGACAGTTGGAAACGAAGCAGCATGTAAAATTATGG
Source organism: Sebastes fasciatus (assembly GCF_043250625.1). Lineage (NCBI taxonomy): Eukaryota > Metazoa > Chordata > Actinopteri > Perciformes > Sebastidae > Sebastes > Sebastes fasciatus. Next base: position 9,584,244 of record NC_133816.1, on the reverse strand, counting down.
TATTCTGGAAATTATAAGGTTTAGTATAATTATATTGAATAATTTAAGTGATATATGTGCACAAATACTAATCATAGGTCAAAACCTCGCTGAATTTGGCTGATTTATAAAAGGCAGAAGTGGTAAAACGAAGAGCCGTTTGAGAGCCGAAAGAGCCGGCTCTTCTTGGTGAGCTGAGCCAAATGATCTGGCTCTCTAAAAAGAGACGGACTTCCCATCACTACCAGCTACATCTCACACAATGACTCTCATCATCCTCTCTCTGGTGACCTGCAGCTTTTCCCATCTGGTCCCAAGGTCTACAACAAAGCACCACAGAGACAGCTTTGTTCCAGCTGCAATTGTTCATTTAAATAAGTAGCAACATTTGCACATTACAGTATCGCACTATATCGCAATATACTGCATCGTAACCCTCTTATCGTGATATGTATCTTATCTCCAGATTCTTGCCAATACACAGCCCTAGAGTTTACGATTCTAACGCGCTCTTACTTTGTAAATGTCAACTTCCGGTCGCAGAATATGTCTTCTAGTGATTTTATTTTTGTTTTTAGAAATAGAAAATGAAAATCAACCCCTTTTTTTTGTTTAGTTCATCCCTTTTTGACCATGAGAAAGAAAAACGTCTTGTATTTCAATTTTTTTTTTGTATTTTAAAATGAAAATCAAATAAACACTTATTTTTTTGTCTTTTAATATCTATTTGTGAAAGGAAAATCAAATGACCAAAAGATACACTGGCCCTGTGGCCTTCTCTTTGCTGGCTCCTGATCCCAGCAGGCCTTTGAGTACTCTTTGTCATGTTTTTGGTGTGTGTCTTTTGTCTCTACTTTACTGTCAATACGGGTGCAATCCAATACTTCCTGGCTGTAAAACAAATCTACGTATACAAATAAAGTCACCTCAACCTGAACCCCGAACATTCAATCTGCCACTTAGCTATAAAGCTGTCCTTATTAAGTTATAGCAGTCAAATAAAATCAAATGAATCAGTGTAAAAGTATAAAACATTTTTGTTTAGCCTTCACTGCACTGATAAAGGCAATTTTTATAGGTAACGTTACAGTTTTCTTTTATTCTTCTTTTTCTAAAGGAATGGAGAGTAATGGTTGTAATGTAATGACATTAATGGTTCATTTTGTCATGCAAGCGAGTATTTATTTTAGTTTTTGTCAATGCAACTAGCAAGTGAATCTAAGTGAACCTTTAGTTACATTAAAACAAACCAATGTTGCTGGCTGAAATAAATGATACCTAATATTACATTATTATAAGCTCACTGCAGGCTCAGCATCAGCCAAAGACTGTTAATTGTCATATTTAAGCTAAAATACAAATTTTTTCTTACCTTTTATCTTGTTCCGTGAGCTGAGCAAATGAAAAAGTCAATGGAAAATGTGGTCCTTTCACCATGCGATAAGTGTGTGAAGGAAACCACATGCCCTGCAGGATGTAACTGCTTCATCACTTTCTGTTTCTCAGCAAAGACTGCCCCCTTTACTCCCCCACACACACTCACACATGCAGTATAAAATGACTCAAAGATCTCTGTTGAACAAACTAGCACAAGTTTGTATTTGACACGTTAAAGCAAAACTAAACTAATATGCAAAACTAACAATTTGCATGAGGAAAACAACGATTGATCAAACTTTACAGGCTATACTGACCAAATAAAGCCAGCTATAGTAGGAAATGTAAGTGCACACCCAACTGTCCATTTAGTGCAAGATACAGACATAAAATATGTATTATATTATGTTTACCAATGCCTTACAATATCCTTTCAAATAAAATGATAAATGACATAAACAAATATGAAGCTGAGGGCAGCATAATAGCACCACCTGCAGGCATTTTATAAAGAAAGATTGCATTTAGATTTTGATGAATTTTATAAATTGGACTTAGAAATTTGTTAAAATGTTAAAATGTTAAAATTTGAATTGATTTAGTTGTGAAAAACTTAAAAAATATATATTATTTAGAGGAGGGATGGAAACACAATCTTAACAGGTTAATATAAGACTTTTTATTATAGTGTATTAGATAGATAGATAGATAGATAGATAGATAGATAGATAGATAGATAGATAGATAGAAACTTCAAGTTTCCAGCATCACAGTTCCATAGTGCAAAACATATTAGTAAAAAGGCAGTAAAAAAGTTAGTAGTGCAAAGTACAAAGTACAAAAAAATATACCGGATATAAAAATACAAGGAGATGAAGAAAACTGTTAAAACTGAATATATTACTAGGTTTTGGTGGTGACACATTTGTTGGAGAGGAAAAACATTCCAAAACAGTTTAAAAATACAATAACATAATTGACTGTACTTTGATTACATATGTGTACCTTAGATATGGTACTGTAGTGTATACTGTAATCAGTCTTTTTACTGTTATATATTTTTACTGCTGTGGAAAAAGGCCAAAGCTTTTGCCAAAACATGTTTCCTGTGTCCTGTGTGAACAACAGAGACATTGAATGGGTCTCTGTTGGTTCGAGGTTAAGGGACTGAAATATTAGATAACACGATGTATAAACAAAAAGAGGATGCAGTATGCAAGTGCCAGGGTGTTCTCACTGCAGACTGGGTGCGTCATCTTTCGAATAAACAGACAAGGAACTCGAAAATCTCCATAACTAATGGAGCTCAGTATATGAAGCTACAACACTCATTATGCATTGGTGGATTGGATTGGATCATTATATAATTCACTATTATGATAGGTGGATTTATACAATATTATAACAGGAGGAAACACACCAATTACAGATTTAATTCTGCCTCTGCAAGTCCCGCTTATGGCTATGCGATTTCCATTTTTTTGCATAATATCCTTTCAAATAAACTGATTAATGATTTAAACAAATATGAAGCTGAGGACACCTGAGGGCAGCAGAATAACACCACCTGCAGGTCTGTGGATTGTGGAGAGGCAAATGACTGAAATTGGTGGCACGCTGGTGATCCCGTGAGGCTGTGGTCATATTTACACATCAGAAACTAATAAAATGTTGGACAGATTAAAAAGTGAAGGTCATGAGTACATTACCAAACCAGGCCCTGCATGGTGTCCATTGGGGGTCAGACAGGGAGGGCCCTGAGTCAGTGCCTGACTTCTGATAAAAAGCCCCTGCTCACACCCATGGGAAACCCCACACAGGTGATTTTGATTAGTTAGCCTGATTAGGACAGAGTCATGTGTGCACAGACAGTCTGATGTCTCCTTCTACTGGTAGCTTTGGAGCAGGACAAGTGACACCTTTACAATTTATATTGGTAGATGGAGTCCTGAAGTCTGCAACTAACGAATATTAGTTAGAATAACTATAATGATTATTTTCTTGATTAATCGATGAGTTGTTTGGTCTATAAAATGTCAGAAAATGGTGAAAAATGTATCAGTGTTTCCCCAAAGCCCAAGATGACGTCCTCAAAATGTCTTGTTTTGTCCACAACTCAAAGATATTCTGTCAAAGAGGAGTAAAGAAAAACAGAAAAATATTCACATCTAAGTAGCTGGAATCAGAGAATTTGATTGAAACCAATTACCGTTATTAGTTGGCGATTAATTTAAAGGGACTGTTTGTAACTTTTTACACGTATAAATCTACCGGGTCGGTTTCCCATGTGCGCTCGTATATGCGCGCATGGGAAACTGGCCACACTTGCTTGTGGCTACGCTGTTCAGCCTCCCTGTGGACACGTACCATCAGACTCCAACACAAACTACACGGAAGCACCAAAACCGCTATATCTAGTGAAGCCCGTCTTGCAAAACAGTGTTGGACGCGGTCGTAGTACGCGGGGGAGATCGTAGCTTTGGTCTCCAGGGCCGGAGTCTCTGCTGTACTCTGCTTCTCTAGAGCCCAACGCTGACTTTCGTTGACTTAACGGTCACAGGTGTCGCTGTTAACAAGCACTTCTGATTCTTACAAACAGTCCCTTTAATAGTTGACAACTGAACGATTAATCGTTGCAGCTCTACTGAGATCTCAACTAATCATATAGCTTTACAACCTGCACTCTTAACCCAAATAAGTTGAGTTTACTAGAAATTTGCGTGGAAACGGGATGCACTAAACAAGTTAAGTTTTAGCATAATGTCAAACTGAACAGGTTGAGTTGAATCAACTTAGAACCTTAATTGCACGAGTAGACATAATTAGGCTAACATTAGTAGTCTTTACTCAAAAACTTAAGTTATATGAAATTATGATTTTAAGTTAAATAAACATAAACATATGTAACATATGACCAAAAATTCTTTAGTCATTGCTACTTCAAGTAATTTGTTAATACAACTCATGTCTTTTCTTCTAATTTAATTAATTATACTATTGTGATTTTTTAGATTTTATTGTTTCAATAAATTGCATTGAAGGGAAGAAATGAAATACATTTAAATTTGCCAATGTATTTTATTAACAACTAAACTTGTTTGAAATATGAACACAGCATTAACAATATCTGCTTTATCCATGTGAATGACTGCATACATATAAACAGGCATTAAAACTGTATAAAAGCCTCTAAAACTCCAACTTCAATGGATAAAATGAGTTAACTTTGTTAACTATATAATGTACAAGGTAACGGGTAATGGTACGGGGGGAGGAGAGAGGGGAGATTTCACAACAATGACCCGCTAGCTAAGACCTAAACATTATATACAAGCAGAACAATCATCCTCATAACAATAGACACAAAACAGAATGTAAACATTTGTACTCAAACAGATACAGCTAGACAAAAAAAGGCACAGCTAAAATGTTTTTTATATGGGAACACCTTATGGATTTTGTGTGTGTATGTATGTATGTGTGCGTGTGTGTGCGTGTGTGTGTGTGGCCTCCTTTGAGACCAACATAGCATTTCTTTACATTGCAAGCTGGTTCTTCAAGGTTTGTAACCTTGGTTTTAGTTCACTGTGGCCCAATGTGAGAAGTACCTGTTGGATGAACTGGAATGTGAACTTCATAGACTTGGGGTAGTTGAGATGCAGTGCATATGAAAGTCCAAACAGAAGGCACATCGCTTTAGGAAGGTCTTTAATGTTGTCCATCACAACTTCTCCCTCAATGATGACCTTCAAAGAGGCTGGACTGAGATGCAGGGAAGACGCACCTTCAGGCTCAACCTGAACATACTAAGTTATCTCTGCTTAAAACGTAACATACTAAGTTATCGCTGCTTAAAACGTAACATACTAAGTTATCTCTGCTTAAAACGTAACATACTAAGTTATCGCTGCTTAAAACGTAACATACTAAGTTATCTCTGCTTAAAACGTAACATACTAAGTTATCCCTGCTTAAAACGTAACATACTAAGTTATCTCTGCTTAAAACGTAACATACTAAGCTATCTCTGCTTAAAACGTAACATACTAAGTTATCTCTGCTTAAAACGTAACATACTAAGCTATCCCTGCTTAAAACGTAACATACAAAGTTATCTCTGCTTAAAACGTAACATACTAAGTTATCGCTGCTTAAAACGTAACATACTAAGTTATCGCTGCTTAAAACGTAACATACTAAGTTATCTCTGCTTAAAACGTAACATACTAAGTTATCGCTGCTTAAAACGTAACATACTAAGTTATCCCTGCTTAAAACGTAACATACTAAGTTATCTCTGCTTAAAACGTAACATACTAAGTTATCCCTGCTTAAAACGTAACATACTAAGTTATCCCTGCTTAAAACGTAACATACTAAGTTATCTCTGCTTAAAACGTAACATACTAAGTTATCCCTGCTTAAAACGTAACATACTAAGTTATCCCTGCTTAAAACGTAACATACTAAGTTATCTCTGCTTAACACCTCACATACTAAGTTATCTCTGCTTAAAACGTAACATACTAAGTTATCTCTGCTTAAAACGTAACATACTAAGTTATCCCTGCTTAAAACGTAACATACTAAGTTATCTCTGCTTAAAACGTAACATACTAAGTTATCTCTGCTTAAAACGTAACATACTAAGTTATCTCTGCTTAACACCTCACATACTAAGTTATCTCTGCTTAAAACGTAACATACTAAGTTATCTCTGCTTAACACCTCACATACTAAGTTATCTCTGCTTAAAACGTAACATACTAAGTTATCTCTGCTTAACACCTCACATACTAAGTTATCTCTGCTTAAAACGTAACATACTAAGTTATCTCTGCTTAAAACGTAACATACTAAGTTATCCCTGCTTAAAACGTAACATACTAAGTTATCTCTGCTTAAAACGTAACATACTAAGTTATCTCTGCTTAAAACGTAACATACTAAGTTATCTCTGCTTAAAACGTAACATACTAAGTTATCGCTGCTTAAAACGTAACATACTAAGTTATCGCTGCTTAAAACGTAACATACTAAGTTATCCCTGCTTAAAACGTAACATACTAAGTTATCTCTGCTTAAAACGTAACATACTAAGTTATCTCTGCTTAACACCTCACATACTAAGTTATCTCTGCTTAAAACGTAACATACTAAGTTATCTCTGCTTAAAACGTAACATACTAAGTTATCTCTGCTTAACACCTCACATACTAAGTTATCTCTGCTTAAAACGTAACATACTAAGTTATCTCTGCTTAAAACGTAACATACTAAGTTATCCCTGCTTAAAACGTAACATACTAAGTTATCTCTGCTTAAAACGTAACATACTAAGTTATCTCTGCTTAAAACGTAACATACTAAGTTATCTCTGCTTAAAACGTAACATACTAAGTTATCTCTGCTTAACACCTCACATACTAAGTTATCTCTGCTTAAAACGTAACATACTAAGTTATCTCTGCTTAAAACGTAACATACTAAGTTATCCCTGCTTAAAACGTAACATACTAAGTTATCTCTGCTTAAAACGTAACATACTAAGTTATCCCTGCTTAAAACGTAACATACTAAGTTATCCCTGCTTAAAACGTAACATACTAAGTTATCTCTGCTTAAAACGTAACATACTAAGTTATCCCTGCTTAAAACGTAACATACTAAGTTATCTCTGCTTAAAACGTAACATACTAAGTTATCCCTGCTTAAAACGTAACATACTAAGTTATCTCTGCTTAAAACGTAACATACTAAGTTATCCCTGCTTAAAACGTAACATACTAAGTTATCCCTGCTTAAAACGTAACATACTAAGTTATCCCTGCTTAAAACGTAACATACTAAGTTATCCCTGCTTAAAACGTAACATACTAAGTTATCGCTGCTTAAAACGTAACATACTAAGTTATCCCTGCTTAAAACGTAACATACTAAGTTATCTCTGCTTAAAACGTAACATACTAAGTTATCTCTGCTTAACACCTCACATACTAAGTTATCTCTGCTTAAAACGTAACATACTAAGTTATCTCTGCTTAACACCTCACATACTAAGTTATCTCTGCTTAAAACGTAACATACTAAGTTATCTCTGCTTAACACCTCACATACTAAGTTATCCCTGCTTAAAACGTAACATACTAAGTTATCTCTGCTTAAAACGTAACATACTAAGTTATCCCTGCTTAAAACGTAACATACTAAGTTATCTCTGCTTAAAACGTAACATACTAAGTTATCTCTGCTTAAAACGTAACATACTAAGTTATCTCTGCTTAAAACGTAACATACTAAGTTATCTCTGCTTAAAACGTAACATACTAAGTTATCTCTGCTTAACACCTCACATACTAAGTTATCTCTGCTTAAAACGTAACATACTAAGTTATCTCTGCTTAACACCTCACATACTAAGTTATCCCTGCTTAAAACGTAACATACTAAGTTATCTCTGCTTAAAACGTAACATACTAAGTTATCCCTGCTTAAAACGTAACATACTAAGTTATCTCTGCTTAAAACGTAACATACTAAGTTATCTCTGCTTAAAACGTAACATACTAAGTTATCTCTGCTTAAAACGTAACATACTAAGTTATCTCTGCTTAAAACGTAACATACTAAGTTATCTCTGCTTAACACCTCACATACTAAGTTATCTCTGCTTAAAACGTAACATACTAAGTTATCCCTGCTTAAAACGTAACATACTAAGTTATCTCTGCTTAAAACGTAACATACTAAGTTATCTCTGCTTAAAACGTAACATACTAAGTTATCTCTGCTTAAAACGTAACATACTAAGCTATCCCTGCTTAAAACGTAACATACTAAGTTATCTCTGCTTAAAACGTAACATACTAAGCTATCCCTGCTTAAAACGTAACATACTAAGTTATCTCTGCTTAAAACGTAACATACTAAGCTATCCCTGCTTAAAACGTAACATACTAAGTTATCTCTGCTTAAAACGTAACATACTAAGTTATCCCTGCTTAAAACGTAACATACTAAGTTATCTCTGCTTAAAACGTAACATACTAAGTTATCTCTGCTTAAAACGTAACATACTAAGTTATCCCTGCTTAAAACGTAACATACTAAGTTATCCCTGCTTAAAACGTAACATACTAAGTTATCTCTGCTTAAAACGTAACATACTAAGTTATCCCTGCTTAAAACGTAACATACTAAGTTATCTCTGCTTAAAACGTAACATACTAAGTTATCCCTGCTTAAAACGTAACATACTAAGTTATCTCTGCTTAAAACGTAACATACTAAGTTATCCCTGCTTAAAACGTAACATACTAAGTTATCCCTGCTTAAAACGTAACATACTAAGTTATCCCTGCTTAAAACGTAACATACTAAGTTATCCCTGCTTAAAACGTAACATACTAAGTTATCGCTGCTTAAAACGTAACATACTAAGTTATCCCTGCTTAAAACGTAACATACTAAGTTATCTCTGCTTAAAACGTAACATACTAAGTTATCTCTGCTTAACACCTCACATACTAAGTTATCTCTGCTTAAAACGTAACATACTAAGTTATCTCTGCTTAACACCTCACATACTAAGTTATCTCTGCTTAAAACGTAACATACTAAGTTATCTCTGCTTAACACCTCACATACTAAGTTATCCCTGCTTAAAACGTAACATACTAAGTTATCTCTGCTTAAAACGTAACATACTAAGTTATCCCTGCTTAAAACGTAACATACTAAGTTATCTCTGCTTAAAACGTAACATACTAAGTTATCTCTGCTTAAAACGTAACATACTAAGTTATCTCTGCTTAAAACGTAACATACTAAGTTATCTCTGCTTAAAACGTAACATACTAAGTTATCTCTGCTTAACACCTCACATACTAAGTTATCTCTGCTTAAAACGTAACATACTAAGTTATCTCTGCTTAACACCTCACATACTAAGTTATCCCTGCTTAAAACGTAACATACTAAGTTATCTCTGCTTAAAACGTAACATACTAAGTTATCCCTGCTTAAAACGTAACATACTAAGTTATCTCTGCTTAAAACGTAACATACTAAGTTATCTCTGCTTAAAACGTAACATACTAAGTTATCTCTGCTTAAAACGTAACATACTAAGTTATCTCTGCTTAAAACGTAACATACTAAGTTATCTCTGCTTAACACCTCACATACTAAGTTATCTCTGCTTAAAACGTAACATACTAAGTTATCTCTGCTTAAAACGTAACATACTAAGTTATCCCTGCTTAAAACGTAACATACTAAGTTATCTCTGCTTAAAACGTAACATACTAAGTTATCTCTGCTTAAAACGTAACATACTAAGTTATCCCTGCTTAAAACGTAACATACTAAGTTATCTCTGCTTAAAACGTAACATACTAAGTTATCTCTGCTTAAAACGTAACATACTAAGTTATCTCTGCTTAAAACGTAACATACTAAGCTATCCCTGCTTAAAACGTAACATACTAAGTTATCTCTGCTTAAAACGTAACATACTAAGCTATCCCTGCTTAAAACGTAACATACTAAGTTATCTCTGCTTAAAACGTAACATACTAAGCTATCCCTGCTTAAAACGTAACATACTAAGTTATCTCTGCTTAAAACGTAACATACTAAGTTATCCCTGCTTAAAACGTAACATACTAAGTTATCTCTGCTTAAAACGTAACATACTAAGTTATCTCTGCTTAAAACGTAACATACTAAGTTATCCCTGCTTAAAACGTAACATACTAAGTTATCTCTGTTTAAAACGTAACATACTAAGTTATCCCTGCTTAAAACGTAACATACTAAGTTATCTCTGCTTAAAACGTAACATACTAAGTTATCTCTGCTTAAAACGTAACATACTAAGTTATCCCTGCTTAAAACGTAACATACTAAGTTATCTCTGCTTAAAACGTAACATACTAAGCTATCCCTGCTTAAAACGTAACATACTAAGTTATCTCTGCTTAAAACGTAACATACTAAGCTATCCCTGCTTAAAACGTAACATACTAAGTTATCTCTGCTTAAAACGTAACATACTAAGCTATCCCTGCTTAAAACGTAACATACTAAGTTATCTCTGCTTAAAACGTAACATACTAAGCTATCCCTGCTTAAAACGTAACATACTAAGTTATCTCTGCTTAAAACGTAACATACTAAGTTATCCCTGCTTAAAACGTAACATACTAAGTTATCTCTGCTTAAAACGTAACATACTAAGTTATCTCTGCTTAAAACGTAACATACTAAGTTATCCCTGCTTAAAACGTAACATACTAAGTTATCTCTGTTTAAAACGTAACATACTAAGTTATCCCTGCTTAAAACGTAACATACTAAGTTATCTCTGCTTAAAACGTAACATACTAAGTTATCTCTGTTTAAAACGTAACATACTAAGTTATCTCTGCTTAAAACGTAACATACTAAGTTATCTCTGCTTAAAACGTAACATACTAAGTTATCTCTGCTTAAAACCTAACATACTAAGTTATCTCTGCTTAAAACGTAACATACTAAGTTATCTCTGCTTAACACCTCACATACTAAGTTATCTCTGCTTAAAACGTAACATACTAAGTTATCTCTGCTTAACACCTCACATACTAAGTTATCTCTGCTTAAAACGTAACATACTAAGTTATCTCTGCTTAAAACGTAACATACTAAGTTATCCCTGCTTAAAACGTAACATACTAAGTTATCTCTGCTTAAAACGTAACATACTAAGTTATCTCTGCTTAAAACGTAACATACTAAGTTATCTCTGCTTAAAACGTAACATACTAAGTTATCTCTGCTTAACACCTCACATACTAAGTTATCTCTGCTTAAAACGTAACATACTAAGTTATCTCTGCTTAACACCTCACATACTAAGTTATCTCTGCTTAAAACGTAACATACTAAGTTATCTCTGCTTAAAACGTAACATACTAAGTTATCTCTGCTTAAAACGTAACATACTAAGTTATCCCTGCTTAAAACGTAACATACTAAGTTATCTCTGCTTAAAACGTAACATACTAAGTTATCTCTGCTTAACACCTCACATACTAAGTTATCTCTGCTTAAAACGTAACATACTAAGTTATCTCTGCTTAAAACGTAACATACTAAGTTATCTCTGCTTAACACGTAACATACTAAGCTATCCCTGCTTAAAACGTAACATACTAAGTTATCCCTGCTTAAAACGTAACATACTAAGTTATCCCTGCTTAAAACGTAACATACTAAGTTATCTCTGCTTAAAACGTAACATACTAAGTTATCTCTGCTTAACACCTCACATACTAAGTTATCTCTGCTTAAAACGTAACATACTAAGTTATCTCTGCTTAAAACGTAACATACTAAGCTATCCCTGCTTAAAACGTAACATACTAAGTTATCCCTGCTTAAAACGTAACATACTAAGTTATCTCTGCTTAAAACGTAACATACTAAGTTATCTCTGCTTAAAACGTAACATACTAAGTTATCTCTGCTTAAAACCTAACATACTAAGTTATCTCTGCTTAAAACGTAACATACTAAGTTATCTCTGCTTAACACCTCACATACTAAGTTATCTCTGCTTAAAACGTAACATACTAAGTTATCTCTGCTTAACACCTCACATACTAAGTTATCTCTGCTTAAAACGTAACATACTAAGTTATCTCTGCTTAAAACGTAACATACTAAGTTATCCCTGCTTAAAACGTAACATACTAAGTTATCTCTGCTTAAAACGTAACATACTAAGTTATCTCTGCTTAACACCTCACATACTAAGTTATCTCTGCTTAAAACGTAACATACTAAGTTATCTCTGCTTAAAACGTAACATACTAAGCTATCCCTGCTTAAAACGTAACATACTAAGTTATCCCTGCTTAAAACGTAACATACTAAGTTATCCCTGCTTAAAACGTAACATACTAAGTTATCCCTGCTTAAAACGTAACATACTAAGTTATCTCTGCTTAAAACGTAACATACTAAGTTATCCCTGCTTAAAACGTAACATACTAAGTTATCTCTGCTTAAAACGTAACATACTAAGTTATCCCTGCTTAAAACGTAACATACTAAGTTATCTCTGCTTAAAACGTAACATACTAAGTTATCCCTGCTTAAAACGTAACATACTAAGTTATCCCTGCTTAAAACGTAACATACTAAGTTATCTCTGCTTAAAACGTAACATACTAAGTTATCTCTGCTTAACACCTCACATACTAAGTTATCTCTGCTTAAAACGTAACATACTAAGTTATCTCTGCTTAACATGATAATTGCACTGCAAACTTCAGCTGATTAGTGCAAACAACTGATTTGATTTAGTAATGACACCGTTTCTTATGAAACATAAAAGAATAAGTAATGACCACTTAAAAGTTTAATTCAAATACAAATCTGGGTTTACAGTGTGAGCTCTTGATTCTCAGTTCTTTCTATTGAAGTACATGAAACCCAGAGAGCAGCAACAGCACCTGCATGGATCAGCAGCTGTTCCTGATCGCAGCAGAAGGTGGCAGCATATATGTACAGTAACATCAGACATCCAAATTACTTTGTGTGCGTGTCTGTCTGTGAGAGAGAGAGAGTGAGAGAGAGAGAGAGAGAGAGACAGAGAGAGAGGTTGATGGTATTGAGTCAGTCTTCAGTGTGACAGCAGTGAGAGAGGATCATGCGGCGGACAAACTTTCTTTCCGATCAACTCCACTGCTATCATCATCATCACCATCATCATCATCCTCCTCATCACCACCAACTAGACCCAGCAGCTGAGGAATAATGTCAGCCAACAACAACACGACGACCGAGGTGAGAGACTACACCTGCGTGCGCTTCTACGTCTCCACCGTGTCCTTCTCGGTGCTCCTCTTCTTCAACCTCGTCATCAACTGGACCATAGTCCGCGTGGAGCAGCTCCGCAGTCACGCCCGCTTCGTGCTCGTCTTCCACCTGCTGGCGTCCGCCCTGGTTCACCTGGGCATGCGCAGCGTCTTCTACTACCACCAGCTCTACCACCTGGACGCGCGGCCGCTGACCAGGTCCGCGTGCCTCGCCATGATCACCGTGTTGATCAGCAGCGCGTCCAACATCCTGCTGACGCTCACGGTCATGGCGCTGGACCGATACTGCGCCGTGTGCCACCCGATGCGCTACACCACGGCCGCCTCCACATCTGGGCGCTGGGCTTGGTTGCTAGGTGCGCTCACCTGGCTGGTTGCTTTGGTGATTGCGCTAAGCCTCCTCCTCCCTCAAGAGGAGTATAACGGGATGTGTGGAGGGGAGCAGCTGAAGAAAGGCGAGCTGCAGAAGGTGTTGTTCATCGGTGTGTGCACCTTGGTGATACTGTACAGCTACGTGAGGATCCTGGTGGAAGGACGGAGGTTAGGGGTGGTGAACCGGCGCAACCGAGCCGGCTGTAGGACCATCCTGCTCCACGGTACCCAGCTGGCGGTTTACCTGCTGCCTAACTTTGTGAACTTCATGCTCTCGATGCTTAGCAACCAGTCGCTCATCCAGCCGGACACTAAAGAGATGGCAGCCGTGGTGATCTTCGCGTTCTTCAGCTTGGCTCAGTGCGTTGCTCCGGTGGTTTACGGTTTGCGTACAGAGGAGCTGATGGAGCAGCTGAGTTACAGGTTCCCCTGCTGCTCCCGGTACCTGAAGAGCGTCCTCGGATGGACTGTGCACAACAACTGGCCACACACGCAACAACACATCACAAGGTATGTTCCAAAATAAATAAAAGCGGTGGTAATAAAAACAGTAACACTAATAGCAGAAACATAGAAAGACACAGTAAAAGCAGCAACAAAAAAAATATATATATATATATATCGAAAAAAAATATAGAAATAAAAAATATAGAAACAGAAATAGAAAAATATAGAAATAAAAAATTAAAATATAGAAACAAAAAATAAAAAATTAGAAACAAAAACTTAAAATATAGAAAGAAAAAGAAAAATATAGAAAGAAAAAGAAAAAAAAATGTAATATAATATTACGACTTTTTTTTCTCTTAAACTTGTGACCTTATTTTCATAATATTACGATTTTTTTCTTGTAAACTAATACATTTATTCTAATAATATTACGACTTTATTCTCACAATATTTTGAATTTATTCTCGAAATCTAAGATTATTTTTTTTTCCTCAAAGTGGTCCTAATACTTCGTCGTACCGTCGTTCATTAGACCTACAACAATGATAAATAAAAATGAAAATGTAAACAAAAAACAGTTATTCATTTCCACTAATTAAAAAAAAAAAAAAGAATCCACAGGGAGCCACTGGAGAGGAGCTGAAGAGCCCCATGTGGCTCTGGAGCCGCAGGTTGCTGACCCCTGCAATAGATGCATCCAGTTTTTAATTAGTTTTTACTTTAAATCCATGCAGAAATCATGGTGCCATTTCTCATTTATTATGCAACCTTTATACAGCGTCTATAGAATGATGAGAGCAAGTTTTGTGTTGCAAGGCTGTGAAAAAAATCGGGCTGATGAGTCATTAAATGCTCTCACTTTTCTAATTAGTCATCAAGTCTGTTAAAGATGACCCTTTTCTCAGGCTAAGTGTCATCAACCAGAGTGATTTTTCACAACCTGGCAACCCAAAATGAGTTATCTGGCTTATAAGTGATGAATAAAACACCAGAAAGTGGAATCATAGTGGGATTCATGTCAAAACATGTTTCTTTACAGATTCATGTATGTGGACATTTGCATATATGGAAAGAAAATTATACCAGTGGAGAAAAATATCTGAAATTTCCACCCCTAATAACAATAAGCAGTAAACCACATGATAGTACTTTGTTCTTGTGCTCACTATATTCAATTTACTGTTTGATAAACCTGCATGTCTGTTATCCACAATCCAAACACACCTACACATTCGTTTATAGAGAAACAGACACTTTCCTGTCTGAAATTAGATAGTTAAATGCTATGCTGATCACACTTATTATACAGGAATATAGTTCCATATTTTGGGAAATACTCTCTCCGGCTCCTGACTGTAGCTTCATATTTAACGTACAGACATAAGAGTGTTACAAAACAAAGCAAATAAGCGTGGGCTATTTCCCAAAATATGAAACTAAAGGACAATATTAGACTACACAGGAAACACAGTACCGTGCTGTACATACTTTAGATGTTTAATTTGTTTCTACAGTAGGCCTATTATTGTTTTTTATGAACTAAAACATTTCTCAAATCTAAGATTTAAAAAATACATTATGAAATTTTTGTCCAGATACTTAAGTAGGTCTCCCTTAGAGCTTGAGATCCATAAACTTGAGTTGTTTGTTTTGTTTCTGTATTTTTATTTTCTGGTTTCTATATTTTTGTTTCTATATTTTAAGTTTTTGTTTCTAATTTTTATTTTGTTTCTATGTTTTTATTTTTTGTTTCTATATATATATTTTTTTCTATATTTTTATTTCTTTGTTTCTATATTTTTTTATTTCTGTTTCTATATTTTTTATTTTTCGTTTCTATATTTTTTAATTTGTTTTCAATATATTTTTTATTTTTTTGCTGATTTTACTGTGTTTTTCTATGTTTCTGCTATGAGTTTTACTGTTTTTATTACCACTGCTTTTGTTTATTTGTTTTAATCTTAACTACAAGGGTAGCCTCGTATCATCATTCTGATTCTGTTTTAAACTTAATTGGCCTGTCCTTTACTAAAAATAATAAACATTTGATAACCAGAAAGATGTAACCACATTATGTAAAATATAAGTGCTGAATGCAACAGCAAAAACATGGGAAATCTAAAAGTGATCTTTGAAGGAGGGGGATTAATAGCAAGATAAGGTCACCTGATTGAAAGAAACGTGTGAAACTTGTTGGTGCATATGGATCGATATCACTATGACTATTGCTACAATATGACTAATTAGATTGACATTTGTTGCCTGATTTAAGGATGAAACCACAGTAAAATAATTCCCTTGTGAGTGTTTTGGAAATTTGAGCGTGTTAAGACATTCCACCACAATCCCCGCTGAACCTAAAGTGTTATTTCAGGTTCTTTTTCCTCTCTTTTTATCCCCCTCAGGGAGCGAACGCTGACAGCGCAGACGATCATCTCCCTGCAGGTCTCGCAAGTCCCAGAGGAGGAGGAGGAAACACGGCCAATGTCAGTCAGGCGTTCCTCACATGACTCAGAATCATGTCAAGGCGATACGGACAATGACTGATGCGGGGAAAAGCAGGTCAATATTTACACAGAATATTTGGATAACAGCTCAAGTCTTAAAGGGAACTAAAGGAACCGCCTGGAACATAATGATCCTATAAGGTGTCTTCCCTCTGGATGTGCATCATGGTCACGCCAACATCAGCACGTCGCTCTATTTGTGACCTTTTTGTCAGGAGAGCACACATGCAGATTCACATTGGAGCTGGAGTACGGTGGAAGAAGAAGTGGACAGTTCTCTTGTTGTACATTTTTCCTGGATGGTCCAGGGATTTAAACCTCAAGTCTTCAGGTCACAAGTCTCTGACCTCAAGGCCACAAACAGCCCAGCATTTGGGATTCAAATGACTGGGATAGAGGATAAACACATCGTCTGGTGAATGTTGTTCCCATGTGTTCTTAACCTTGTGGATATTAAATATTAAATAATTTATTCCAAAAAACGTATTTTGTGAGGTCACAGTGATCTTGATCTTTGTCCACCAAATTCGTATCAGTTCATCCTTGAGTCCAAGAGGGCGTTTGTGCCAAATCTGAAGAAATTCCCTCCAGGCGTTCCTGAGGTATTATGTTCATGAGAATGGGACGTACGGACGGAAGGACAACCCGAAAACATAATGCCTCGGCTATCAATATCAGCGATACCTGCCCTGGTATTACTTGGTATCGGATCAAAACCAAGCTAAGCTTAGCTTAAAGGGAAAAAGTTGCCACCTTTTATGTGGACGTCCAATCAGTGTTGATGGTAAACGTAGTCCATTGGAGCAATAATTCCTCAGTGCGTGCTATATTGACCAAGAAAGCTGAGTTTGCTGCTACTGTTGTTCTTCCTGCATCAAATGCTGTCATTTGGCGTGTGATAGGGACGTAGTCGGAGGAAAGGAAGAACTACAGGCTGGTATTTCAGCTTAGATTTCTAGTCTCCGTCCCTGGGTAGCCAGGGGACACACATACTCTAGATGCCGCTAAAAAAAAATGTCCTTGTTCCATTTACTTGTATTGCAAACTAGTTACGTTTCCAAATGCAAAAACGGCGTCCCAAAATATGAGTGCAGAGGATGTCATGGACGAGGACACATTTGAACTTGTTTTGGCTGACTTATTCAAGCCAGAGTATACGACCAAAGAAATGCAGGGCTGCATTAGCCGTGCAAGAGGATATGGCCAGCGGGAACCCTCCAGGTGCCAGAAGCTCGCACACAATGCATCCTGGTACATGTAGGCACTGCCAGCACGGCTCCGCAAGCAGGAGAACTCAGCTCTCTGGGTCAATACAGTAGGATAAGAACAGGAATTTATTGCTTCAATGGACTACATTTACCAACAACACTGATTGGACATCCACATAGAAGGTGGAGAGTTTTCCCTTTTAAAGAAGCAGGAAACAGCTCGTTTAAAAAGCAGGAAACTTATTTAAAGGGACTGTTTGTAACTTCTTAAACGTATACAGTAAATCACTGCGGGTCGGTGTCCCATGCGCGCTCGCGTGTGGCTACGCTGTTCAGACTCAGAC
This sequence comes from Sebastes fasciatus, assembly GCF_043250625.1. NCBI lineage: Eukaryota > Metazoa > Chordata > Actinopteri > Perciformes > Sebastidae > Sebastes > Sebastes fasciatus. The sequence continues at coordinate 9,566,140 of NC_133816.1, read as the reverse complement.
TCCGACTCCAACACAAACTACAGGGAAGCACCAAAACCGCAAAGTTCTATCTAGTGAAGCCCGTCTTGCAAAACAGTGTTGGCCGCGGTCGGAGGACGCGGGTGAGACCATAGCTTTGGTCTCCAGGGCCGGAGTCTCTGCTCCTCTGCCTGCCTGCCTGCCTTCACTCACAGCTCGCTCCACCTCACGTTCATGCGCGCACACTACACTGCAGAAGAGTTAGTTTAGCTTTGAGAATATCTAGTGAATGTACAGTGGACTTTGGTGCAGAAATAACTGCTTCAGCTCCTCCAGACCAACAGAGGTTTCCCGTGTCTTGTGAAGTGACGGGGCTCTGCAGCAAGTTACTCTATCGTCTCTGACCGGGTGCCGGTGTCTCCCTCCGGCCGCGGTCGGGAGGCTGAAGCAGGAAAAGCCAACACTAGGATCAGCATTGATTCATGGAGAGACCTTCGTCTGGTCAGCTAACATTACTGCCAAGCAGGTGAAATATAGAGTGATATTGTGGTTTTAGCTGACGTGTGTCGCCTCACTGTTTTGACGGATGCTTTAACGGATGGTTAACGGAAACCCCATGAGAATGATAGCGTTATCCATCTTCTCATCTAGCTAACTATCGGCATTTACATGACTAAACATATTTCCCAAAATGCAAAAACTATTCCTAAAATGATAGTAATAATAACTTTCTCAAAGCAATGCTGGCTCTTGCTTTAAACTTCCATTTAACCACTAAATAAATGATATAATCAGTGGGAAGTGTTTGTAGGCAAAGCGAGACTGTCGGTTTGGTCGACCTGTTGCATAGTTGCCGCTAAGCTTGTCAGTTAGTTTTTAGTCAGACGGAGGAAAACATGTGGGGAAATTCTCAACATTTTAACCACAGGGCTCGTGAGGCGCTGGCTCATCTTTCGGTCTCGCACCCACGGCAGCAACACTTGTCAAGTCAGTGTTTTTTCAAAAGCGGCACATAAGCACTAGCAGCTTTCTGGTGGCAAAGCTCTCACTGACTTTCCTGTAAGTGTTAATACTCTGGAAGAGAGCCGCGGAAGTGAAAGCACTGTTGCAGGTTGTTATGAATACAACAGAAACAGGAAGTGAAGTTTGGCGGAAAGGGGAGTGAAAATGCTTCGATGGGATTTTTTTTTTTTGCTGAGCTTCAATATTTAATTGGGGTTTTTTTTTTTTTTACAAGTTACATGAGATTATACAAGAAGAAACCAGAAAAAAAAGTCAGAGTAGTTTGGCTTGTTAAAGGCTACTTTCATAGATATGGTGACTGAATATTAAGAGAATCTGGACTTTACAGAACAGTTGTATTGAGACTCTATACAGGCCTAAAAAAAGGTGTGGTTAATGACAGAAAAATGTCAGCAGAAATAAATTAAACTGATTCGTCGCTCTCACCAGTGCAAGCCAAGACAGATAAATACACCGACAGATGAATAGATAGTTTATTTATTTAATCCAATAGAAACGTGTGTTAAACCAAAAAGCTCAAAAGATCTGCTTAAACACCGACTGGCATGTGATCACGTCGTGTTCAGACAAAAGATTACGAAGTTAAAAGCAGTATTGTTCGTCAAGAGTTATAGAGAGGCGAGTGTGCAGACCTAATTTAAGCCCTATGCATGCTTTGACACAGCAGATTAAAACACCACCAAATGCATTTACTGTACAAGGTACCAGGTATACAGACCGACAGTTCATTTTCTATATTACAGTTAATGATGCCTGCTACCTTTAGCTGAGAAAATAAACTTGCACTTTGGACGGCCACTAGTAAAGAATGAACCTGCGCTTTAAAAAAAAAAAAAAAATCTGTTTAACTAACGTCACAACAGGAACTTCCAACAGCACCAGCCAACCGGTTTCTAAGGCATTTTTCTCCTGACATTAATGTTTCTGTGATGAGCACTGAGTAACATGCAGAAAGGCATTAAAGAACATAAACACCACACCATTACTGTATATACATTTTGATCACGTGGTATATATATAAGTGTATAAATCCAAGAGGAAAGCATTCACCTTTGTGTATAAATTAAAACCCACTAAAAACAGATTAGTTCAAACCTCCGAACTGGCCTCTTTACCTCAAAGATGCATCGACGTATTTCTTTTTCCCCATCAAAAATAACACCACAACCTAATGTTTCACCAGATTAAATGATGAGATCATTCAACCAGATAGTTATGAAGGCTGAGATACAAAGTAAATGCCGCATTTAAAAGCTCCACGCACACATCGGAGGACATTCAGTCAGCAGCTGCTTTACAGTACATGCGCATCAGGGCTGAATCATTTGTGGAAATATAGATTTTTCTGTCCTATTGATTCATTTTGATAAATTCTTATGTCATATAGATTAAAAATCCAGCTCAAATTGAGACCTCCAGACCATATTCTAGAGGTCTTGAGTCTGAATTAAATAAATACGGGGCGCTGTAGCTCAGTGGGTAGAGCGGGGTTGGCGGTTCGATCCCCGGCTCCTACTGCGTCCTTGAGTGAGACTTTGACCCGTGACAGAAAAACAGTTTAACAAAGACACCCAAATTGATTGTCATCGCGATAACACCGTGCGACGGAACAAAAAGTTTCGGATTCCTGTGTAAAAACCGTGAATCATTCAGCCCCGAGTGCAACAAAGAAGATACGTGGGTACCGATGTGTGATGGAGCAATTGTGATGATAATAAATGTTGTTTAAGTGTGAGAGGACTTGGCTTACATGACCCTGTACCTGGTGAGAGATGCAGAAGAGTGAAACTAAAAAACTAAAAAACGGACGTGAAGATACTGGTGGCGTGGTGCGTTTAGAAACCCAGAGGGTGAGGAGCCACCACTCCTCCGGTCTCCACCACGGCAGCAGAGATGGCCCGCATGTTCTTGAAGAGCTGTCTGGACTGACTGGAGCGCAGAGACTTGACGTCTTTCATGATCCTGTCGTACGCCTGAGGGACGAAGGGAGCGTTAAATCAAGGTAAATCGCTTCATCTCCAAAAATTGATGAATAAAATTTAGCTGCTGCATTTCAAAAAACTTGAGACAAACATTGACAGTGTGGAATAAAATCATCCAAAAAAACAAACGTTGAATCTGGTAAACTAATGGATGTTCATGACACCAAACCATTTCGAGAAGTTAAGTGTGGAAGTATTTTGTAATCAAGACTGGCTGGATAAGCTGACGGTTTGCTGACTTTGTAAAATGCATTAGCTTGTCATCCAGGTGAGGCAACAGAGGCACCGCAAATGAACAGGATGTCAATTCTACAACCTAGTTTAGGATTACGCTACACGGGTTGTGTTTTAATTAATAAATAATGAATTATATGTTAGTTCGAATTCGTTCAAACTTGACTTTTTGGGAAAGTGACAGCTGCACACTGACTGAAGCTGCACCTTAGTGTTGCACGGTATACCGATACTAGAAAGGTATCGCAATGCCCTGCTGTTAAAAACGGTACTATACCCCATTTTATTAGTACTGGTACTCTAAGAATGACAGTGTTTTAATAAGAGCAGTAAGCTACTTCCTAGGAGTTCCCACGCAGTGTGTGTGTGTGTTTACAGTGCTCTCTCTACTCTAGGCAGGCAACTGGAGCCTTGGAAACCCCTCGCCGCATGCAGTACCACTCTCCGCCTGAACTGTTACTGATGTGCTTCAGTGAAAAATTAAGGGAATATGTCTGGCAATATTATCCACATTATTGTGAATTTTCTATCTGAATCGTCCCCTCTGTGAAAATAGAATGATTTAGAGTAGCATTACATTATATTAATATTAATAGAGCTTTAGGATATAAGCTTATTATGAGGCTTTATGCTTTTTTGTTTTACATTTACAGTAAAATACTCAATTTATCTTAAATTATGAGCTCATCAAACAGACATTTTTGTCAGCGTTTCTGGCTTTGACTGTAGGATCTTACCTCCACACACCAGGTCTCACACAGCATCTTCTCGTGCTGAGCTGAGGCGCTGCCCTGACTCAGAGAGCGTGAAGCTCTGCAGAGAGGGGGAAAAAAAAAACACACAAAAGGTCTCTTTAGGCTGCGTAGGAGTTTCTAGGTGGAATAAAAGTAGACCAGAGAGAAGGTGGGTGGGAGAGTGAAGCGAGAGAGGGGGTGAAATGGGGACAGAGAAAAAGAGATATGAGAGAGAGACAGAAATTGTTATTGTCTATTGTCTTGTCTGCGTACCTGGAGAGGACCACCACCATGGCGTAGAGGTCGATGGCGCCGTCTGCGACTATCTTCAGGACAAACTGTTCATCTGAAACAATAAATCAAGTTAAAGAATAAGATTTGTTTTTCTCCAAGAAGCATTCCCACCGTCTGAAATGACTACCTCTTGCACCAGTTTTTTTTTTCTTACACCCACAGGGTTTTTTCACACACACACACACACACACACACACACACACACACACACACACTTACCAATGATCTTCTTGCCGTGTTTGATCAGCAGCTCCTCGACGACCGCTCCGAACTGTTCGATGGCTTTAGTGGTCTAGAAATCAAATGTGAATCAATAATTAAAGTGGCAGTAGGCAGTATATTTTTGGCATCATTGGGCAAAAAAATCCATAATAACCTTTCAGCATATTGTAATTCAAGTGTTCTGAGAGAAAACTAGACTTCTGCTCCTCCTTTTTTCAGGTTACCTGTTTCATGTACTACTTTCACGATATAGCGAGCATTTTATAAAAAGAACTTTTTCTAATCATATTTGCTCCAATCTCGCCTACTTCAGCTTTAAAAGGCAACAAAGCAGAAAAATCCCATATGCCACCCTACAATGTAAAATGTATTACACAGAAGAAAGGTTTAACGCACCAGTTCACCGCTCTGTGCCAGCTCAGGATGTACAGTTCCCTGCAGTGTCAGACCTGTGCTCAAACCTGCCTTCCTAAAAAAAACACAACAGAAGAAGACAGTGTTATATGAAACATCGCTGAGGAAGCACAAATACACTGGAACTGTTCTGCAACAGTACTTTCACTTCACAGTGAAAGTTTAAGGAGGAAATAGATAAAAAAAAAAAAAAGTACATTTAATTCCTGGAGATGTGACATTTGTATTAATAGACAGGATAACTCCTATCAGCTGATGCGCTAACGAATTAGCCGTTTCTGCTCGGGCGTCAGCTGCAACTGCAAAGTGACGTAATGAAGGATGGAATTGAAACACTTAAAATCAATATATTGCATCATGTGTTGTGCAGGTATTGCCCGGGAAGTCCCCCGCCCACCATCAACTACAGCAGTTTAGCACTTCCTGTCCCCCAGGCATGAGAAGACAGACAAGAGTGTGAAGTGAGTGAGAGATTCAACCTTTTGGCTCTCTTGGTGAGTTCTCCTGCGAGCATCCCGGCGTTGCCGATGGGGTTCTTCAGGGCCTTCTGTAAGCTCTTCAACTGGTTACCGGCATTCTGCGGGGACACGCATGATTTATCAATCACTACTGCTTTTCTTAATCAGGTTCTTACTACAAGGGATGACTAGGAAACACACATGAACACACTGTTCTCTGCCAACAGTTTGAGTCATTTCACATGAGAGATTTCTCCATTTCTTTTCTTCTCTGTGCTCTTCTCACCAGTTTAAAGTGTGATTACTGAGACTGCACCAATCAGGATTCAGCACAACATTTTAATGAGATTGTGATGACAGTTGGTGGTTGTTTGGTAACCGTCCAATCTGATAAAACCTAAACAGTCGTGATGAAGCAGATTACCTGAGGTTTTGGCTGCTGAATTCTTCTACCAAAAGATGTTTTCTTTTACTTTGAGTGTGGCTTATTGTACTCATAAATATCTGATGTACCAGAACAACTCTGGGTATTCCCAGAAACATCAAGACTTTTCTCTGTTTTAGGATGCTTCTTCGTTCACCTGGAGGCGTGCGTTAAAAACAGTTTTCTTCAAGAATTCAAGGTAACACATGCGGTGAGTAATTGATACACAAATGGTGATATTGTGGGTGAAGTATTCCTCTGAAAAGACAAAGAGATCAACAGGGCACTGAGTGTTTAGAAACACAGGCGTAACCCCGATCCTTTGTGTAAAATAAGTATAAGGAAGTTGCTTCATGATCACCCATTGGTAAAGCTACAAGACTACATGACAAGAAGCAAGCAGAAATCACTTCCTCTCTACAGAACATCTGTACTTTTCCACACAGACATTATCAGATCACCGAGTCAGCCAAGTCTGAGAACAAAATTATACAACAAAGAGGTTTAATTTTTACCTGGAAGCCGTTGAGGGCCACGAAGAGCCTCAGGATGTCGTTGGTGCCCTCGAAGATTCGGAAAATTCTCAGATCCCTCATCACTCTCTCCACTCCAGAGTCCTGCGGAAACGGACACAGAAAGATGACAACCTTCAACTTGTACTCTGAGTATTGGCTATTTTCTTTTTCAACTAAATCCTACCCAGAATTAAGCTGCAACAATCACATATGACCCATCATTTACTACTACGAATGCACGGAATTGAACTTTGATCGTGAAATCTTTGATGATGCCTCACGTTTGTATTTGCATATTGCACCCAACACGAGGCTGTTATTTATCATATCTTACACATACAAGACATTTTGATGTCTAGCACAAGTTAAAATTAGGTAGTGAGAACAATCTGCAAACAGGAACAGATACCGTGTATATTCATTTCTGTGTTTCTGAATTCTGCATGTGCATGTTACGGTTCATATTTTTAGGGACTGGACGGTGTACACACTAATGGAAATGTACAGAGCGCCACTTCTGACTTGACTTCCTTGGTAGAATGAAACCGTGAGTCAAAATGTGCACCGTGAGCAGAACTAATCACAGTCTGGTGATGGAGGATTTCCCCCCTCTTCCATTTAGACAGCTCATACCCAACAACTAATTTCACAAGTTGTAGAAACACGAAGGGGTGTATTTATTTGGGGGTTTTTTTATTATTAAAAAGGATTTTATTGTGAAGGACGTGGGGCGTCGTCCTCCCTGTTTTGTTTTGTTTTGTTTGAGGGGTAAAAGGGACAAATAAAGGAAATGGATCATTATGTGAGCTGTTGCTGCGTTATATCTACATGCTTTCCAATAAGAATATTATAAAAAAAATAGAAACACAAAGGGTACTGAAACACATATAATAAGTGTATTTGTGAAGCTAAAATGTTCAAATTCTGTCGAGACTTTTAGTCAACTCTGTAGGAATTTATGAGATTGTAGATTGTACTATTAAACTAAATTGCTTTGAATCGTACAGGTTATTTTGTCCATCCTGTGTCAGTGCTCGAGTACAATTTGTACCAAGATTGCCACCTCTGCAGTTAGCGGTTTAAAATGTGAACTTTCCACTGTATTGAGAGGCTGGCAAAGCAGCTCGGCTGCTAGAGAGGCGGCCTATTGCATCACCTGGTTCGCTATTTTTTTCAAAGCAGCATTATTGTTATACAACTTCACTTCGCCCCCACATCTTCAGCTACATTGTACCGTCTATTCTTGAAGAAACCATAATTGTGGTATCTGTGTTTTTCAGAGCGTGAGCTCTGGCATGCAACAGCTAACAAGACCACACTGGGAAAGTGTACGTGACTTCTGCCTCAGCTACACAAATAAATGTGTAGTGGTTGTTTGAAGCTTAGAGACCTCTTATTGCTGCTCTAATTTCATCATTGCTGATGAGCTGATAAAAATAAATAAATAAATAAATGTTTCTACTGAGCTACTGTTGCAGAGCTAATGTAGAAATGATCTGTTAAGAACATATGATGAGTTCAAAAACAGTTCCTGGTATTATCTATTAAAAAAAAGGAACTAAGACCTCAGAAATGAACTGGAAACTAAAAGTCCATTTTGCACATTGCCATGAAGACTAGGTCAAATTGGCTGATATCGCCAAATTCACACCAGAGCAGTAAACACATCATGGGACTACTGTGATATGTTGACCTATATTACACCTCAAAAAAGGGGAACATACGTCCCACCCGCAGAAAAATGTAATTATTGCGATGAGCCGCACTCCGCCGGTGCCTGGTGTGAATTCGGCGTAACAGATTAATAAACAACTGTTTGGATGGATGTTTCAAAGGTGGAGCAGTATGCTCCTCAATGTAGAAAAGGAGGAACAGAAGACTGAAAACACCAAGTCATCTGCATAGTGTAATTTATTTATACTTTAGTATATAACAAAGTTACGTTTTGTTTCTCTTGTTTACTTGTTCGCTCTCAATTGTTGCTCCTTAACCACTAAAACTTACAACGCTGGCTGATTGTGTGAATGAAAGCTGTACAAGTTGTAGCCAGCTTCATGTTTGCGTTTGACCAGTGAACAGTGTAAGCACCACAACCTATGCCTTAATAGTTTGGGTCCAGCAACTATGGCCAAGGAACTATTTAGACCCTAGTTCTTGTGGTCAAAACACAAGTTAAGTTACTAAGTTTCTAAAATGGTTCTTGGAAACATTCCTGCAGTGAAAATGGGCTATTCTATACACAGAGAGGGATTTTTTGGTGACAGGGAGTAAAGTCCAGGAACTATTGAGGCCCAAGTCAAGTTTATTAGTTCCCTTCTGGAAAAGTTCCTGGCTCTTCTCTATACAAAGGAGGTACTTTCTGGGGGTAGGACGTATGGTGCAGACTATTTTGACCTTTGTCCCACCAGTCAAAACTCAGGTCAAGTTTCCTAAAAAGTTCCTAGGTTGTGGAAAAAGGGCTAAAATGTTGCAGGGTACTCTTTCATCCCTGCTTATAGCTTCTCACCAAAAACAAATTTAACATTTCTACTACTACATTGTGAACTACTTGTTTTATTAACCTGTTGTGTGTGTGTGTTTGCCTTTTGAAACTGTAAGTACTGTTTTCAACAGGCTCTAAAATGTCCCATGCAGCTTCTCATTGGTCCCCGGGGTTTGTATGTAACAGGAAGTGGTCTGAGCACTCACCTTCATGTAACCCATGCCGCCCATCACTTGAATGCATTCGTCAGTCACGTTCCAAGCTGCTTCCTGTCACAATTAAAACAACAAACACACGGAGGCTATTGAGAAATACACAATCAAAAAATCATCTTAATTCAGCAAACAAGCCTAGAGACGTCTGACTCCTCTATATACCACCCCGAGTCTTCAGTCTTCCACAGAAAGAGGAACATCAGAAATATTTGGAAAGAGGTGTTGCCTTCCCCAGAAGAAGTAATTAATAACAATATACACAAAAGTGGAAACAAAAGATTGCATACTTTTCTAAAAGCTGTTGTAAGAGGCAATTATGCAATCATGTCAGCCAGGCATTATGGGAAATATTAGCTCCTCTGGTATGCATGTTTAACCAATGAAAGTGTTGATTAAAATCTTACAGAGGCAAAGATCTTGCTGATGGCAGCTTCTATCTGGAATTCAGACGCTCCGCTGTCCATGTTGCCGCTGATCATGTAGGCCATAGACTGCAAAAACGACACAAAAGAAGTAATGTCAGCATGAGTTTATGACATCTTGTTCAGGTTGAAGTTGTTCAGCACCAGTACACAATAACACAAAGTGTAAAAGTGGTTTAATACGTTGAGAATTTGTGCTCAAAACATCTTTGCTCGGTAAATTAAGTTTGTTTTGTAGGCTTTGCGCTACATATAAACCAGTAAGATGGCACAATAATTAAGAGAAGTAAGTCAATAGTGTGTGTATTGTGCTGCCGTTAAACAGGAAATAACTATACTTGATGTTGCTAGATACTGGCAGTATTCAGTTCAACGCCGCTTTTATAAGAATCGGCATCAGACAGCTTGTGTAGAAAGTGAATCACACTTTGATGTAGAAAAATTCACTGTTATGTCCTCGGACCTCAGTGACGTATTGCAGCATGGTCATGCGAGCGATCTTCTCCTGGATGGCTCCGTAGGTGTGGATCTTGCTCCCAAACTGGGTTCTGTTGGCTGCATGGTCCACCTGATGAAAAAAGAGGAAAACGACGGTCACTATCGCACCTTGATTTGTAGCCACAGGCTGTGTGTTGTAACAGCATTAAAAAAAGACAGACGCTTCCTCATACTTTCAAGACTTTTAGCAGCCTATTTTGGGGGTGAAAAATGTTGATGACGTTTCGTTTTTGTGCATAAAGAGGAAGTTTGGTTCGGCTGCCGGCGAGCATCAATCTTGTGGCGAGCTGCAAAACTGGTGGCACTGAGGAAGGAGCTCAGCGTGACCACACAGTTGGTTGCGAAGAACATGCCACAAGGTCTGAATATAAACAACTGAAGTGAAAGTAACTTATAAACATGTGGTATAAACATGTGGCATAAACATGTGGCATAAACATGTGGCATAAACATGTGGCATAAACATGTGGTATAAACATGTGGCATAAACATGTGGCATAAACATGTGGTATGAACATGTGGCATAAACATGTGGTATGAACACTGCTATATAAAAGATAAGTAGGGCTCTTAGTCGATTAGTCGACTAACTGGTTGTTTTGGTCAACTCAGATTTCTTTAGTTGATTATTTGTTTTTTACCATTGGAAAATAACCTATAAATAACACATTTTCCCCTTTCTTTTAGTGTAAAGAAGTACAATGGTTTAATGAGCAATCCATTTACAAAACAGATGAGGAACAGCCCGAGGTGTCTCGCTGATCTCTCTGCTGCGACTAAAAACTGACTGTTGTTTCCTCAAACCTGCCAACAATTAATTTATCTTCTCTGTTCTCAGTTGTCCTTGCAAAACATATTTCACCATGATGAGTCTGATACCCACCAAGCACACTGGCTTCCTATTTACCTCTGTGAAGAAATAGGAAGTAGGTTAAACTCGACACTCTGTGTCCACTTTTCTCCTTTTTGACAACGTCATTTTCCTTCGTCAGCTCCTGCATGAACGTAATAAGGTACAGGCATGTGACACACATCCACCTACGCTGGACGTGTGTCACATGCCTGTACCTTATTACGTGGGATCTATAATAGCGTATCCAGAGTAGGGCCTGCTACTCTTATTAGGACAACACCAGCCCCAGTGGACAAATAGGAATAGAGGTGCATTTTATTGAAAAATTGGAATTAATGACTTCTCTGCAATTTTCACACTTTGCAAAATCATCCAGTTCTGGCCCTCGGGCCGTATGTTTGACGCTGCTGTTTTACATGATTGTAAATGGAATCTTTTTATGTTTTCACACTGTTGGTCGGAAAAGAGAAGCAATTAGAAGCCTACTGTACAGCTCTGGGAAAGGTATCAATACAAATGTACTTTCTGTACTTGCACAGCAAAGAGAGGATTGTTTTCTGAGTTTGCATTTTTAGTCACATTAACACGTTAATGATAGCTGATTACTAATTTTGTCACTCCTGTTGAAATCTTAAAAATGTAACAGCAGTCAACAACAATTAAAGTTTGGGCCAGATGTTTGCAGTGTCCATCAAAAAAAATAAAATAAACTGCTTGATATTTTTTTCTGATGATGCAACTATCAAACTATCCATGTTTCTCAGCATGAGGCAGTTAAACCATCCCTGCTGTGTCCTACATTAAACTACTGCTTTTGTAACACTATCAGAACAACAAGTTGAATACTAAGAGTTCAAAATGAACACATTTAGGAGAGTACTCCTTTACGTACTTTTCAGAAAAACCTCATTCCAAAGTATGTGTTTGGTTACACAGTCAGTCAAAAACACTATGAATGTTTGAGAAAAACAACAGACGTGACCAGAGCACGTTTGACTCTTCAGCGTCTGTAACCACAGCAGGAAGTTGCATAGCAGAAACAGGCCATAGTGAACTACAAGAAGGGGTATTTCCCACAAACCCACAACAAACGAAATACAAAAGCAAGTGCAGGTGTGACATCGACAATACAAAAGTAAAAGCATTGCAGCAGAGGGGAAACACGACAACACATATAGAGACATAAAGCTGTAAGTTGAAGCTATAGCTCGTCCTCTACAGTAACACCACTTCCCTTCCCGTCTACATTTATGGTGCTAAAGGTACTCACAGCTTTGTTGATGACTCCCTTCATGGTGCCGGAGAGGGCGGCCGCCATGCCGAAGCGCCCGTTATTCAGGATGTTCATGGCCACCTTGAAACCTTCGCCCACCTCGCCCAGCAAGCAGTCAGCCGGCACGCGGACATTGTCGAAATAAACCTCGGCTGTGTTGGACGCCTTGATGCCCATTTTCTTCTCTGGAGGGCCACTGGGATTAAGAGGATGGGTGATTGTAAAGGGGAAATAAAAAATTAAAAAAAGAGATTTCATGTGACCGGAAAGAGAGAAAAAACATATTCCAACCTCTAAAAGGGATAGTTTGGGTGTTTTGAAGTGGGGTTGTATGAGGTACTTATCCATAGTCAGTGTTGGTGGATTTGATGAGAGCATATATGGATACAACAGCTTCAGTTCCCCGTCTGAAAGGGATGTCTGACGGCAATGTAAAGCCATGAAAATATTCTAAATATAGCGTACATTTAAACGGATATTGACTTTTTTAGGTGGGCCTTTCTTTTAAGTGGCTATAATATGTTTTGCTGCTGGCCCCATCCACAGCAGTACATTGCTTTGCTTCCGTGCGGTGGCTCCTGTCTGCTTCTCCAAACTGGGGGCGTGCCGACCGTCATCTACTGTAGGTAATACACTGACTATAGATAAGTACTTCATACAACCCCACATCAAAACACCCAAACTATCCCTTTAACATAAAAAACATTAAATCGTGTCACGGTGTTTAGTGATAAACTGTCAATAATGTAAAGAAAAGGTGTTCTCACTCACTGTGTCACTCCTCCAAAGCTCTTCTCCACGATGAAGGCTGAGATCTTGTCCTTCATCTCCCCAGTCTTGGGATCTTTCACGGCCGTCTTGGCGAACACTGTGAAGATCTCAGCCAGACCTCCATTGCTGACAAGAGAAAAAGGAAATCAGCTTTGAGCCATTACATTGTGTTACTGGACAAATTGCACAATGCCGCCTCCTTGTGGTGAAAGAAAGGAAGAATTCTGATGACTGTGTCCTCACCTGATCCAGATCTTGCTTCCACTGACGGTGAAGTACTGTCCACAGGCGGACTGAACAGCTGTGGTCTTGATGGAGGCGGCATCTGAACCACTGGCTGGTTCGGTTAGGCAGAAGGCGGCTACATACTCACCTGGAGGACAAACACAGACAACAGAAATGATTCAGCAGCTCTACATTCTGCCTTCATCAGATTATGTTCCTTCTCAATTAGAGCTGTCAAAGTGTGTTTTAGCGCCACTAATTTCTTTAACGCAGAAATGAAACTTGCAATTTTTTGGTTGTAGCGGGCTCAGTTTTAAAGCTAGAGTGAAGATGGAATCCATGGTACCAACCATGTCATACTAGCTTCCTAATGAGGTTAAATAACGCTCCAAACTTAAACTACATTTTGGCGAGGAAAAACTGTCCATTTTCAAAGGGGTCCTTTGACCTCTGACCTCAAGATATGTGAATGAAAATGGGTTCTATGGGTAACCACAAGTCTCTCCTTTACAGACATGCCCACTTTATGATAATCACATGCAGTTTTGGGTCAAGTCATAGTCAAGTCAGCACACTGACACACTGACAGCTGTTGTTGCCTGTTGGGCTGCAGTTTGAAATGTTATGATTTGAGCATATTTTTAATGCTAAATGCAGTACCTGTGAGGGTTTCTGGACAATATTTGTCATTGTTTTGTGTTGTTAATTGATTTCCAATAATACATATATACATACATTTTCATAAAGCAAGCATATTTGCCCACTCCCATGTTGATAAGAGTATTAAATACTTGACAAATCTCCCTTTAAGGTACATTTTGAACAGATAAAAAGAATGTGCGATTAAATTCAACATTTTAAACCATTGACAGCCCTATACTCAATACATTGAAAATGTGTTTTCTACATGAATATGAAACAAAAAGGTGCAGGAGGAGTACATGTGTAGTCTAGTCTTCTTACCTGTGGCAAGCTTAGGCAGGTACTTCTCCTTCTGGGCTGGATTCCCAAAAAGCAGAATGCCTTTGAAGCCAATGGACTGGTGGGCACCCAGAGTGATGCCAACGCCGAGGTCATAAGTGCCAACGATCTCAACCAGCCGGGCGTACTGTAAGATGGACGTCATCACGTTAGACTCATTGCACTCGCCTGTTTGACACAATTATCCACTATGCAATGTTTACTATTAAATATACATGAATGTAATCAAGCAGGAGTACCTGTGTGTTTGAGAGGCCGAGGCCGCCCAGGTCAGCTGGCACCTGCAGGCCAAAGGCACCCATCTCCTTCAGGCCCTGCATGGTGTGATCTTCAACCTTCTCCAACGCGTCGTTCTTGGCGGCATCATTCACCTCCTGCCCAACAGGAAGCAGAACACATGGAGGATGAGGAGGCGCGAGCTATGAGGGATTAATCCAAGAGCTCAAAAGAGATTTGAAATTACCTCGAAAAATTTGCCGACAGGCCCCACGAGCTCTCGCAGAAACTGCTCCTGCTCCTCATTCATGACTGCGGCACACACAAGAGTTACTTCACTACTACAACTCTTTTGATTTTGACAGATATGAACATAATCTCCTCCAATTTACCTGAGGGGTAGGGAAACACCTGGGCGGTGGCGATCTGCCCTTTGAATATGTTGACAGCAAATGATTTGGATTCCTGTGGTAAGTCAAACATAGTAAAGCTTGTAAAGCAAACACAGACAGACAAATGTTTAGTTAAAGATATTTTTAGATGTAGATTTTTTTAGTAACTGTTGTTATGTAACTGTTGTTTATCTTGGATGTTTAACAAAGGTGTCGGATGCAAACATTAGCGATATTCTCTAGCCCGCAGTCTTTCCTGCATTTGTTGGTGCCTTGCTGCATTTTGTGGCACGGTAATAATAACCGATTACTAATTTTGCCGTCGTGGATTTGACGTGACATCCACAAGCATGTAAACTAAACATGGTCCCATTCATAAACAAAACTGCTTCACAGCGCTACAAGAGGGCTAAAACTCCACAAGGTACCTTTAATTCTTAAGGTGTGTTAACTAGATTGATACAGTTGATGTTTAAAAGCCATTTTATAAAACATAGAAGAATAATAATAACATGATCTCAAATATAATAATTACATAATAACAGTAATATAGAATTAACATACTGCAGCAACTGTCTTCTTATCCACTTTAGTGGCAGCTTCACTGCCGACTGCTGCCGTCTTCTCCAGCACCGCCTGAAGAGAAAGAGCAAAGCAGATTGACGAGAGGAAAGGATGAGCTAGGGCTGAACAACATTATTCTCACTTTCATTGAAAAATACATTCAAATGAATCATAGTGTATTTTTTTTTTTTTTTCAAAACACAAAAAGATTTTTTCTTAAGTCTGTAGAATACGATTTGTAGGCCGGTGTTACACCGAAATGTGTAACCGCAGAGAGCCAGAAACACAATGGCGTCACCGTTTCGGACGGCTGTTGTGACCGAAAATGTGACCCACTGTACCAGTATAATAAGTGAGGCAAATATGTGACAGAAAACACATAAAACTACATTGTTAAAAAGGCGTAAACTGTATCTGCAAGACACTAAAGTTTAAATAAAATTGAGTGCAAAAACATATTGCTAAAAATGGCAACACGGCTGGGACAAAATCTCATCTCAAATTATGTGATTCTAATACATAGAATGACAGCATGCTGTTTGGCGTTGTTAATACATTCAGTGATCAGAATCCAGCGCTGTGAGCCAAAGAAAGTTTTTCCAGTTTGCATCAGCTTGGTAAGATGCCCCGAGGACTGATCTCTAGCTCTAAATGGGTGAAAGTTGATGCCAAGGGCACATCAGTCAGCTGAGTCACCAAGCAGCAGGAGTACTGTGCATACACAGTACATACTATTCAAATAGAGAATGATAGGGTAATGATAGGAATTATTACAGGGCTGCTGTATTGCATTTTATTGTACAGATAATAAACGGGTACCTCAGAGTGAACCTGTAATATCACTGTGTTTATGAAAGTAAGTCAAATATAATATACCTGAGTGAGTGGATGAGTATCACAATATATTCCTTACTCAATACAGCCTGTGTGCGCCCAGGAAAAAAAGCATTTAAGCTCATATCAAAGCTACAAATCGATCTCTGAGCTCTACCCGTTACTGCTCCATATAGAAATGGAGCCCATTGAGAAACGATTCATTACTTTGACTGAAATAATTCAGCATCATTTCAGTCATAGTAAGATTTGAATGAGAGGCAAATTGGGTTGTAAGTTGGCAGTTATCGCACCGCGTACGTTTGCTTATCTACAGTATTGAAAAAAACTGACATAAGTGTGTGTGTGAGTTAACGATACAGACAGGAGCAGCCTGACTACTAATACTTATAATAATAACAGTGTAATACTGTATACCGTGATGACGTAAAACCGTGATACCTTCTAAGACGGTTATTGTACCGCTAAACGCTCATATAACCCTAGAGCCGAAATTCTTGCTATTTCTGCTGCCAAATAACGGAACGAGAATGAAATTTGATTTTGGCTCATACTGTATATACCAACCAAGCTGCTAAGCTTCACATAAAAAAAGCTTTATTTCTAGGAATATGACATCACCGGAAAAAATAAGCAAAAAATACCAGCTGTGTACCACTCTGTAAATACGTAAGTTACAAATGTCATGTGGCCCATAAATCCACAGGAAGCAATCTGCAAATACACAAATATCATTCCACGTGTAGAAATAGATGCACAAATGTGTAGATATCACTTTACATGTAAACCTTAAAATACGTATTTACAGAGTGAGTTATGTGTATTTGCAAATCGCCCTGTATTTTTGTGAATGTGACTTTACACAACACCAATACAAAAATACATGTTTGTGGATAGTGAAATATCTGCAGATCATGGTACACATTTGTGGAATGTCTTCTGTGGGTTACAACTAATAAAGTCCAATAAAAACTTCCATACAGATCCTAATATTCTGATTGCATAAAAAAGAAAAAAAAAATGTTTTACTCAGATGATACATATGGCAGTGTGTTCTTTATACTATGACAGTTTTCCTAAAATCAGATTTTTTTAAAAAGCGCAATATATTGCCTTGCTTACAGTTTCGCAATATATTGAATCGTAACCCCTGTATCGTGATACGTATTGTATCGCCAGATTCTTGCCAATACACAGCCCTAGTGTTTAAAAACCTAAAGTGTTCAACATAGATTTCAGTGGTGGCAGACAAAAAAATTGTGTGGCCAGTAGAAATGTTCAGTGACCTGCCACAGTGGCACGTAAGGAAAAAACTTAATTTTACACCCTGCATACAGGTACAGAACATCTGTTACCACACCCACATGAGTTGAACATTTATGCTTGTAAAGACTAAATAACTCTAGACCAATGATGTGTTACATATTTTCTGATAATATATGCAGCAGTGAGAAGCACAACATGGCCTGAACCCTGATGGTCTGGACAACAGCAGTGTCACCCACATTCATGGTGTCACCTTTATGACTGAGTCATGTGACCAGTGAACTTTCCCCCACTTCCAGTGTGAGGTGGTGCCAGCCAACGTTATATCAGCCTACTGCATTATAGGCCAAAACAAGGACATTAAACTAAGATATCATAAAACCCCAGCATGCAACAAACATATCTGACAAAGTGGAAGTAAAATATCTATTATAATGCAGGCTAATGTTATTGTAACGTTTACCTCTGCTGCTTGGCTTGCATAGAGACGGGTGTTTTGCACAGCAATGACAGCTCCGGCATGACGCTGACCTCTGTAGTGCAGACAAGACAAGAAATGAAAGGTGACTTAATGGTTATTACGTCATCTACGTAAAGAGACGACAGGTTTAATCAATAGCTTTGATTGTTAGTTACGTACCCAGATAACAACACGGGAGGAATCCGGAGAATGGAGCCGCACAGTGCGGAAGACTGGCTCACCTTACGAAGCAGCATCTTTTGTTCTAAAGGAAGAAATAACACCGTATTTAACTAAATAACACACTTAGCAAACTAGACGGTAACCAGGCAGGTTAGCTCACGGTTACGTAGCAACGGCGGCTAATTTAGCAACCTAGCAGCTACGTAACGATTTGTTTTGTAACTTGGCTAATCTTTGACTAAAAAGCAGGAAAACCCCAATTCAAATAGTTGTATTCTTTCTATCTAAAATGAACATACATTTATAGTACACACCGATACAAGTTATATTAGGACACGTCCTCTGCGTCCGTCCAGTAGCCGACTGTTCCTTCAAATGACACAGTTTTCCTTTTCGGAGCAGGAGGTGTCTAAAAGGCAACCCGCAAATTGCGAAATCCGAGCTGAAGTCTCCAAGAACTCTCGCGAGACTCGCTGTCTTTACCTTACCTAACCTTAACTATTCGAGGTCAATGCCTAAACCTTAAGTATTCGAGATGCGTGCCTAACCTTAAGTATTCGAGATGCGTGCCTAACCTTAAGTATTCGAGATGAGTGCCTAACCTTAACTATTCAAGATCAATGCATAACCTTAACCATCTCGCGAGAGTTTCCCCCAACTCGCGGGTTACCTTCTAGACACGAACCCTTCGGAGCACGGCTCGCTGGGAAATGTCTGCTCGCGGTGCTTCATGGGATATGTAGGTTTACAGTAGGAAGTGTTATCTAAGCAGCAGAAACTACATTTAAAAAAATATCTAATATATATATATATATATATATATATATATATATATATATACAAAAATTGGAACAACATTAAAATATATGAATATAGTAAAAAAAAAAAAAAAAACTTTTTTTTGCAATCAAGCTTTTAGCATGTTTGTGTCATAGATATAGCCTAAAACAGCCTTTCTCAGCCATCCTCAGAGAAAACCAAACATTGACATTACAGACTCAGTATATTCAGTAAAAGTAGCAACACTGTACCATAAAAAAAAACGCAGTGTGTCAGTTATCGTTGATGCAATAACATGCAAGCAGTACTTTAATGTTAGTGATGTGGACCTAATTTTAACTGTTTCATATACTGTTGTCTAGTTTAAGTTGCATAATGTAACATATTTCATAAACTGATCATGTTTTGCATGTAAAATTTTGACATTAAAAGTTACAACTAACTATAGCTGTTGATAAATGTAGAACAGTAAAAAGTGCAACATCCTCTGAAAAGTAGGAGTAGAAATATAAATTAGCATTAAATTGAAATACATGCATACAGTTCATGAGAAAAAATGCTTTCACCACTGGTGCCTCCACAATGACAGTATAACTGATACATCTGGAAATTACTATTGGTGCTTTCATGACATATTTATTATAGATTGTTCATTTATAGTTTTTGGCTCGTTTTTTTTAAACAGTCTTGACATTCTCTAAACTGTAAATACAATTGTCACAACTGTTTGCTGTAAGCTACAATACTGTATACACAGAAACAGGATAAGTCCACGCCAAAGGGAGTTACTCTCCCCTACAGAAAAACTGCCTGAAACGCCTTGCTTGAAATCCCGCTTTCTGTTCTGTAACATGGTGATGTCATCAAATCACATATTTGCATAACACCTGCCTAGCAGCTAGTTTGGCGCGCCCTCAAACAAAGCTAGTTAGAGCGGAGCAGGAGCTGAGTCTGAAGAGTTTGGGTTCGGTTGACAAATCACAACCGTGTGGGCCAGCTGACCAATCAGAGCAGAGCGTTTCAGACAGAGGGTGAAAAGTGGTGCTGCAGCACAACCGGTATGAGAAAAATAAAATAAATTCTTGAACATTAAAGCATGTAAACATGTTCTACTATAAACACAAAATACAAGTATGCACCTGAAAATAAGCACAATAGGTCCTCTTTAACTGCAGCCTTGTGGATCACAGAAAGAAAATGTACACAATATCATACTAACCAAAATCCAGATATCAAAGTATGTGCACCGTGTGTGCTAGTCTAACATACCTGTCTTTTTATTTAGTTGTTGAATGCAAAACCTTTGCTTGTAATGAGACATTTTGTCGCATTGCTACTTTTACTTAATACAGAGTCAATAATAGGACTATTTGGTTGTTTCTCAATTACATCCGTTCCACCAAACATCGACCAGATGTCACTTATGAATTTCAATCCCCTCTTAAAATAATGAAGTCTGGCCAGTATGTAAGTATCAAATTTATTCTCAAGTACACAAACAAAGGTGGCGATATGAAATCAAACAATGTGACACCGTCAATGTCATTTCTTTTTTTTTTTTTTTGAAATGTTGAATCTTCATTTAGCACCTTAATAGTTCGGTTATACATGATTTTATATAGTCACTCATACAAAAAAATGAAATGGGTGAATAATGCGAGTCAGTAACATAAAAATAAGCATGGGGGCATTTGGATCACAGTTACTTAAGATATACACTGCATGTAATCAAAAAGTACCGCTTTCAGCATCTCGTCTTTTTCACCTATTAGTACCGTTACAGTCCCACACCGACAACTCCTCGGAGTTATTTGACGACTAGGCCTAGACAGTGATCACTAAAACACAAGTTCACCTGACATTTTTTGGACCGGTTTTTCGTTTCACATTGCTGTTCTGTATCGTTGCATTTACATAAGGAGTAGTAGATATATACAGAGGAGTTCATTGTCAAACAATGCTGGAACAAGTTATTTTATGTACCTGGAGTGTGAAAATGTCTCTAAAAAAAATGCAAAGAGTAAGGCACTCGATATATACTCCTGTGCTGCCAACAAATATGGCATGTTGATCCAGATATGTATACAGGATTGTATCCTTTTCAAGTACACAGTGTACCTGGCACCCTCTAGTGTTAAACTGTGGTCTGTGCGCTTCCTGGATGGACAGCTCTGACATTCAATAGCAGGTTTGGGAAGGTGCTTCCCCCCTGCTAAAATATTATTTGGGTTTTTGATTTGGATTGCAAAAATCAGAGTGCTGCTGAGCAGCTCTGATTGGGAATCAAAATCTTCTGAGAGTGTTTTTTTTTGCAGGAAAAACAAGCTCACTACTGAGATAAGAAAGTAGAAGTGTTTTTTCTGGATTTATGTAGTGGATTTCAGAGGAAGAGAAACTAGACTTTGAAGACTTATAGTCAGATTCATATCCCACATTAACTGTGTTTTTGTTTTATCTTATTTTCTTTGTCAATGTTAAAACCCTGTTCTCACCAAATTTGTAACAAGTGCCCTCAATCCAATCGGCCCTTGTGAGCTCAAAAAGCTATCACCAGATCCTCGTCAAAACAAGTGGGAACCGTACACTAACTTCACATGAATGGTCACTCAACACCAAGACAGAACGACTACATGACATCCACGAAGAACTCGCTGGGGTTCCCCATGGCCAGGTGGAACGACTGGCGCGACGCAGTCAGCTCTGGGGGCACGGCGCCCAGGTCACGGGTTGGCGGGGCGCCGGGAGGCCCCCCCGGAACGGAGGAAGGTGGCGGTCCTAGAGCCGGGTGCATCGCCGCCGCGGCCATCTGCTGCGCGTGAGGGAGAGAGTGAGCCGCCATGGCCGGGTGTGGGTGCTGGGGTACCATCATCACCATCATGGGGTTGTACGGCAGGATGCCCGGCGGGTAGGGAGACATGTGGGGCGGTCCGGGAATGCGGTGGTGATGCGAGCGCTGGGAGGAGGCGTGGCTGTGCTCGCTGGGGGCGGCCGAACCGTGGCCGCGCCTCAGGCTGCTGCGGGTGGAGTATTCCGATTCACTGCCGCTGCCGGAGCGCGAGTCGGCACCACCGCCGCCTTCTCCGCCCCCGCCGGAGGGGGATTTCTCCCCTCCGCCCACGGTGCTGCCCGGACCTTTAGTGCTGCGGCGTCGCTCGCCCTCGCTTCTCGTCGATCCGCTGCTCCGGCTCCCTGGGGGCAGAGAGGAAAATGCTGTTAGATGTAAACAGGTTTGAGCAGTGGAGCTTTAAGACCGTCTCCCCTTTCTTCTACACAGTCGCATTTGTACAAAACGTTTTGTAAAACATGCATTTACTTAAAAGATAAATGCTGAACAGCATTCCCTTTAACACGAGACCAAATACAATCCATTATCCTTTCCACAAACATACAGTTTTGGCAGTTGACTCTCAAATTTCAGATGTCTGAGCCTCCCTAAAGGGGGATTACATTTTTAACAACACAATTAAATACAAATCCAAGCTGGAACAGAGCCTCTCTCAACAGTATGTCGAGTGGCTCTCGCTTCAAATGTCTAGATACGGTTGTTATTTGAAAAACGATCTAAACGATTGAGATACAGAAGCTGGTGAAGAGGCTGGCCAGGACATGGCCTCATGACTTTGTCTCTCTGTTGCACTTCCATAAAGTTGGACGACTCACAAGAGACAGATTTTCTTTTCTTAACAGTGAAAATTGAACCAACAAAAGGTCAAGACATCTGTATTCATTTTTATTCATAACATGTGTCCCAAAACAATGGATCCTACAATTCCCATAATGCAATAATGTCTCAATCGTGTATTCTATTAATAGCCCTGATGCCATCATCCAGAGCCACACAAGACATATAAACTGTTTTCACAGGTTGAGTAGTACTCCTCCTGACGAGTAAACTGAACATATTGAATTTCTTATTTGTACTATTCTTACATTTATATTTAAAACACTTAATAGATCTCACTTCTCAGCATTTTGTATTTACTTATTTACACTGTGGTTATATGTCTTATGTGTTTTTGTTCCTATATTTCTAATTTCTTATTTATATTCTCTACATATATTGTGCTATGTATTGTAGCATTATGTACATGATTTACATGTTACATACTCTACTTACATTTCTTTATGTTTTTATAAAAGAGCAACTGTAACGTCCCAATTTCTGCTCAGGGATCAATAAAGTATTTCTGATTCTGAAACTTGTCTCAACAGTCCCTTGCTCGCAGCTGTTTCACCATACAGTAATAAACAAATAAACAATTCTTCTTCTTTAGCAATACAGCATTAATACTGCAATTTTTCAGATTGTGTGTCTGTGCTCACCTTCGCTGTGCTGGCTGCCGGTGCTGCCGGGGGCGTAGCTGTAGCTGGTGAGCTCGTGGTACGGAGGCGGCTGGCTGGAGAAGGCGTGTGTCGGGTAGGGCTGGTAGGGGAAGGTGTGCATCATGGGCCACGGGGAGGCCCCGGGGAGAGGCAGCGGGGCCAAGGTGTCCTGGTCTGAGGCCCCGCTGGAGCCATCGTTGTCATTCAGGGACAGGTTGGCCATGTCTGGGTGGGAGATGAACAACGGAAGGAGTCAAAGCTTCAAATGTCACGGCAACTAAGCCCGTAATACCTGCTGCAGCGCGTGGACAGTTTGTTGTTGTTTTTAAGTTATGAAATGCTTTCTGGGATGGCAGCACATTAAAGAAATCCTTCCATAACTGAAATGTCACATGATTGCAACCCCCACTGTGTCCACAAAAAGGCATGTGTGCAAATAAGATTAAGCGTAACAATTCATGCAGGCTGGTGCAAGTCAGTCAGTCAGTCAGTCAGTTACTCACAGTTCTCACAGTCGCTTAGATCTCCGAAAACGTAGTAACACTGTTCGGAGAAGGTGATCTTGTTGACGGTGTGTCGGATGAAGCCGGCCTTCAGCAGGTTGCTGGCGTACTTCCTGGCTTCACGGCGGTCCTGGAATCCCTCGATGTGGTGGAAGAGCCACTCCACTACGTCTGAACCTGGAGGAGAATGCATGAGATGTAAGATGAGGTAGAACTCAATTCATCCCAGAGGAAATATTTGTGACAAATATTCCCAGGATACTTTATAAAATAAATGTATACTCTATCTATAAATACAAAATGTAATAACATATAATAACAAATATAACTACATATTTAAGTCACTCCTTGGGATTCAGTTGCAGGCCATTTCAATTTAACAGATGCACTTTAGAGGTTTTCCCTCCTACAAGTCACACGGTTTTAATTCAGAGAACATAACGGCCGCCCTGTAAAGTCCTGTGAGCCACAGAAAGCTCATGTAACTAATGTACTTTGTCTCCACTGTTTAGTCTCACCGAGGAAAGCGTTGGGGATGGTGATTTTAAGCCACATGCGGTCCCTGACCTCCAGACCCGACTCTGGTGAGGCCATGGCCTTGGCCACCGACGCCATGTCAGAGTGCAGTGATAAGTTGAAGTCATCGAAACCTGGAGAGAGACAGAAGAGCATTTTAGGGAAGCTGAAGAGGAAGAAGTGTAGACATGCAAAGAAAGATTACCGAGAGGTGAAATGTGGGTCAAAACAAGAAGACCTGGAGTGTGACTACAAAGGCAGCAGACATCATTTATCACATCACATAACAACAGCGACAAAAGGCAGAAAGACAGATGTGAAAGATGATTCTTAGCTCATGTCGTCAGGAGAGACAGACAGAAGAGACGGTAACAGGAAAAAGATACTTTACACTGACAAAGAAACTGGGTTTAAAAGTGGAGGATTTTGTGAGAGGATATGAAAGAAACTGAGAATAAAGAGGAGAGGCTCTCACGTTCGGTCTCGGTGACGGAGGAAGAAGAGGTGATGGTGCTGAGGGAGGAGCTGCCTGGGAAGGCGGGGTAGGCACCGGTCATCGCCACAGAGTGGCTCACCCACGCCGCTGGGTCAATGGGTCGGATCGGTTCATCTACACAGGTGGAGAAGAGATTAGGAAACTGAGCCTGGCATCACTGAACCACCAAACACAACAAGAAAAGGCAGTCTGGTACTTACTGCGAGGCAGAGTGAAGTAGCCCTGAGGAGAAGGGTCCCAGCACTTAGCCACTGTCAGGATGATCGGCCTGGCAAACACCAAAACGTCATTATAATCATTGCTGACCACTTATGTACAGATTAAACTTGTCTGCTTTTATATAAAATGAGAAAAACTCACCCTGGCTTGTGCACAATCTCCCTCAGTACCCGCACCGCATCGTCGTTACTCATGTTCTCAAAGTTGATGTCATTCACCTTGGAGGGTTTTGAAGAATAAGAAAAAAGATTTTAGTTTGACTGACGGATAAATACAGCTGAAATGATTAGTCGATCGACAGAAAAATAATACGCAGCTACTTTGATAATCGATTAATTGTTGAAGTAAATTTTGTCAGCATCTACTCATGTTTTTTCTCTTCTCGGTTTCAGATTGTGGGTGGGACTAGAGCTGCAACGATTAATTGATTAGTTGTTAACTATTAAATTAATCGCCACTGACAGATAAGTACAGCTGAAACTCTTATATTATAATACGCAGCTATTTTGATAATCGATTGATCGGTTTGAGTCATTTTTTTTAAAGAAAAATAAGTCACTACTCAAACCGATTAATCAATTGCCAAAATAGTTGCCGATAAATTTAATAGTTGACAACTTATTAATTAATTGTTGCAGGTCTATACACCAGTATTCAGTAAAACATTCATATACAAACACTCCCTTTGATTAAGGATTAACCCTTTATTCTTCCTCACCTGCAGCAGCATGTCACCGGGTTCGATGCGTCCGTCCGCAGCCACAGCTCCTCCCTTCATGATGGAGCCGATGTAGATGCCGCCATCGCCCCTCTCGTTGCTCTGGCCCACAATGCTGATGCCCAAGAAATTGTACTTCTCTGTATTGTTGAGAAATCAGAATAGTGTTAACACCACACACACACATTTGTCCAAAAAAAAAGTGCAGTGCAGTATTGGACTTGCAAGTCTAAGACAAGAATACAATGAAGAGTGTACAGACCCATGTTGAGAGTGACGGTGATGATGTTCAAGGACATTGTGGAGTCTGTCACACTGCTGAAGGAGGAGGCCTGGAGATGGAAATCACAAAATGACCATGAGATGTGCTTACAAACAAAAATACTTTCTCTGAGCAAATCATTTCAATAACTCAGCATGAGCAGTAGGAGAAAAGAAAAAAAACGTGAGAAAATGTGATGCAGACAAGATATCTACATACCCTCTCCAAACGTGGGGGGCGCTGTTTCCTGCGTCTGCGGTGTCGTTTAAGAAGCCTAGAGGCGGTGCTCTGCTCTGTCGCACTGCTGAACCTATAAGTTCAAGAGTCAAAGAAAGGTGAAAGGTCAGAAGAGAAACATGCCGCCACAAAGCTTTAATAGGGTTGCTTCTGTCTCCCCTTTGGTGTTACTTTTTGTGTCTGAAACCCAAGAAGATAATGGGGAAGCTAAGCTCTTGTTTATCAGTGGATAGGTCACATTTCATCCTGTATTTGTTCTCTACATTTCAAGAGATACAAATGTCAAAAGAGACTACAGCAACCCAGACAAATCAAAACATCCATCTCAATCCATATCTACTCCCAATCCAAAAAGTATAGAACAAAAACAACAATAAAAAGAATAGAATAAGGAAAAATAATCCAACAACAAGGCAGGAACACGCCGATGGAGAGATTTTAATCCAATCAGCATCATCTTTTAATATAAAAACTGGTGTGTGATGCGTGTGTACGTAGCGGCGTTGAACTTTACAAAACAATCCATATAGCTGTTACCGTGTTCCATAAATGAAGCGGTCTATAGCGGATGATTTTAAAAAGCAAAATGAGGAGAGGGAGGGGGAGGCTGGTGGGGAAGGAGAGACATCGAGAGGTTCATACGCCTCTGATCATGAACATGCAGGCAGGATGAGACCAATTGAGCCTGTGTCGTTGATTAACATACCAGGCTGCTGCGACCAAATCATGTGCTGATTCAACCAACTGAGAAAGTTGGGAAAGTTAGTCTGAAGCCCTGATACGGCCCCGTTCAGACAGAGCATGTTTTAGCAGCCCAGGGCGGCTTTTTCTAATTGTTTTCAATGAGAGTGAATCATTTTACATGCTGCTTTTGCATTGCTGAGCGCCTCACGTTTTTACAGGAGTGCCCTGAACGTCTCGGGGTTGAAAAATAATTCAAATCAGAGCAGAAAAGCGCACAACGTCATTAGCGTTTTTTCTCATTGTGGTGACTTTTGCTGGATACTCAGAGCTACATGATGTGAACAGAAAACAGCAGGAGGTAAATCAGTGCCGTACTTGAGATTTTAGGTAAGATGTTTTCATTCATTTAAACTGTACTATTAGCTATTAGGTAGCATTTTGCAGGTTTTCTACCTGCAAAATGCGCTCTGTGTGATCAGGACCTAATTGACTAGTTTTGGAGTTGGGGTATGGATGCATGGAGAAGACACCATTTTTAAAGTGCAAATAATAGAAAAACAAAAGATTATATTACTATAAAGTTAAGAGAAGGAGTGGCAATAGCAGACTGTAACATTAACTACTCTCAACTGTTGCAATGTTAAATCAATCTTTTTAATTTTATACACAAATATTTCCCATTACATCTATGAAATCTTACTATTGTGGTATATATATATAAAATGTAGGTGTCTGAATTCCTTAGTAAACCATCTCCTCTTTCTCGTCTTTCTCAGTTAACCCCCCTCTCCCTCATCGACCTCCCACCTGCTCATGGTGTCGTCGTCCTCAGAGTCGCAGAAGCTGGTGGTTTCCAGCTCGCTGCTCATCACCGTGCTGGAGCTCTCGTATCCTGCCAGGTGGCGCTCCAGTCGACTCTGGCCGTTCATACGAGGCCCTGGGACACCACAGAAGAAAAAAAGAGGGGAGATATTCACAATGAATTTTCATGTTTGCTCAAGTCAACGTTTACATACAAACATTCCTCGCTTCCTGGCATTCCTTGATTATATCACATATTCATTGTTTGGATGTTGGGTGCGCGCCACATCTTGATGGCATCGTAAAAGAGCATTTTTTTTCATCGCCGCTGTGATCTGCTGTTTCTCACCGTGTGGCTCCATGCCCTCTCTGTGCCGAGGTCGCTCCCTCCTGAAGGAAACTACAGACTCTGTTTCAGTCTGGTCGTCCAAGGTCTCCACGCTGCCGGTCGCATTGGGGCTATAAAAGAAGAAGAAGAACAGTAAGAAATAGAGCACGACAGAACTTAATGTAATCATTTTATCAAAGTGACATCTGTTTCTCCAGATGTGGTATCCACAATATTCAACCAATAAACATGTTTTATGACTTAAAAAGAGTACTTCAAAGATTTAGCATTGCGTGCCTATAACATTGTCAGACTCGTGATGGACGTTTAGAAGAATAGGATCAAAATCCATGCAGCAGATATCATCTTTTTGATTCCATATTAAACTTCTGGTGGACTTTTAAAGCATTCAAATTATTCAGTGATGCCAGAATTTGAAAATATGACTCGTAATTATTATTAATTGATTATTAAGAATCAGCTCAACAGTCTTGGAATAGGTTGAACAATTTTTTGTTTTACCTTTTGCGAACCGTAAACTAATGAATTTAGCAGGCAGGGTTAATTCAATTCAAAGAACGTTATTCATCCACAGAGGGTTAATTAAAAAGTATATGCAGAGGAGCACGCACACACTTACACACCTATCTCAATGAAAACACACAAGATAAAATACACAATAAATAAATTGAATAAAATGCTAAGAGTATACAGTACACTTTATGACAATATGATCCAGTTCCATATAGTTCTTGACATAAGAGAATAAGATCTGGTATTATGAGATCAGATCAAATCATATCCAGGAACTGTGTGAAACTGAAACTTTAAGCTGCACTTAAATCTTCACCGACAAGATTATCAGTATCAGTATCAGTATTTTGCCCATCATGTATAAGCACGGTTTCATATGGCGACCGAACATGAAGTCACCTAAGGACAAGAAGGGAAGCAGCGCATGAAATGAACACTCTGTTTTCAATGGCACCTACACTTACTGCATATCTTACACACTTAGAAAATGCTTTTGTTTGACTTGGCAACTAGTTTGTTGGTAGTATGTAGCCTAGTTACCTGGACTAGTCTATTGGACTTCACTGTGTCGACCTTGACATTTCTGTAGTTGTGTGTGATTTAATGTCCTTTTTCCATTATTGCACTACACGTTTGCATCTCGTCTTGTATCTTGTTCTGTACCTGTTTTTGCGTCTCGTTGTCTGCACCTTCTGTTCATTCGTTCATTCTTTTGTTTTGTACCGGAGACCAGGCACACGCTGTGCTGTACAGCGCTGCACACTGATGGATGACAATAAAGTCTCTCTTATCTTTCTTATCTCTTGTTTGTTGTTAAGAGGAACATAAAAGTCAGATTCGACAGTGTTTACAGTCTGTTCTGTTCCTGTGCAGACATCCACTGATGAATGGAGTAGAGTAGAGCCTTAATGTTCCCTTCAGTTTACAGACAACAGTCAGTGAACTATAAATATAAAAAAAGTACACAGGTTAACGATATAGCCTGACTGATACTGGATTTTTGAGGTATGGTATGGATCCCTTAATTTTCATTTGTCAAAGAATTGTTATCAAGATACTAAGCAGAACATTTAATAGTGTAAAAATCAACTCATGGACAAACTATGTAATGGTAAAACCCTTTCTAAATGGATATATTAAACTTGTAATAAGCTAGTATCAGCAGATATATCGGTCCAGCTCTAATTAATGGCAAAGCCACTTTTGTCGTGGTCACGTGTCACGAAAACCATCTAGAGAAAGGAGCGAGAAGAAGCCATAAACTACGTGAACACGGCATCACATCCACAGCTGGTAGCAGGCCAGCGTGCATGTAGCAACAAGCTAATGGCCTAGTGAGCCTACGTGGGGCAGCAGACCTGAGTAGCATGCGCACACCGACAAATATGCTGATTACATAGAAGGACGGAGAACGCCTTGTGGTTCATGATGAAAGCAAAATGAAAAAGAAAAAAAAGAGACCCTACAATTTGAATTACATTTAATTTTCCAGTATGAGCAATGGTGTTGATCCAGTTCCAAAATACAGCATGGAAAGAAACAACTAGCGTGGTTAATACTCCACCGGCTGCAGACCACACATTCAGTGAAGTTATAAGGGAATTTGTTTAATTTGAATTTGGATTCAAGAACCATCCGGCGACCCTCCTGCAGCCACGGGAGACAGACAGGACGACGTCCAAACATAAGAAATGATTGAGAGCGCTGCATGATGGGAGGTTATAGTGACGGGTGTGAACTCTATTTGACCCCTAAACCAAACTTAAAAGAGCTCCAAACAACACAATCCTCGAGGAACTAAGAGCGATTATAAGAAGCTATTCAAATTGCAAATGCTTAGTTTGTTTTGGACACTACAGGCCCCTATTCAAATTACAGTTATGGTTCCCTCACATTTTAGTAGGATAACATGGATGCTAAAGGACGAAGAAAAGAGGATCTTTATTTCATTCAGAAAATGTCTGTGACTAAACTGCCTTGTGGTTTCACTCTCTTTAAAGCTGCTATAATCACTATTATTATATTAACAATGGATAAAGTGACCGTGTGTAATGTTTGTAGTCACAAACCAACAAATATTTATCACCCAACTCTGCAGTCACCTTTAGCTCAACAAAGAGTTTTTAGAGTCTTTCAGCTTATTGTTTTGGTTATACAGTCTACAGTCTCAACGCTCTCATTTGCATCATTTCAATGCAAAAGCTCTGTTAAGCCTACTATACGCTACCTATCGTGGAATTTCACTGATATTATGGACTACTAAAGTTCTGGTATCGTGACATCCCTATTCTAAACTAAAGCTCGCTTAAACCTTGGACACTTAAGATCTAAGAAGCCAATATCACATTCAAACTATGTGTAAGAACATATTAAACTCAAGTCTCTGTGTATGTTTAATGTACTGAAAAGCTTCTCCCAGTACTGGTCATGTTAATAACAAGGGCGGCCCCAGCTAAGCTCAGGTTCAAATGAGCTGTAGTATTCTTGTAGTAACTTGATACTGGGAGTGTATGAGATATTCAGGAAAAGTTACAGTATCTACATTACAGCTATGGGAGGAAGCTCCAGTCTATGTTAAAGTACAGGAGTAAATGTTTTTTTGGCTTTGTGATGATGGCCTCTTTTAGGTAAATACACGGTGCAATAAATGTTTCAAATGGTGTTGCTTTGCTTACTGGAAGGAGGGCGGTCTGGAGTCCCCGATGCCCCCGGTCCTCTCTGCAGGTGGGGGTGGGAGGGGCGGAGGAGGGGGCGAAGGCTGGGTAGTCGTTTCCACAGGGGGGACCACCGCCACTGGAGGCTCTGCTGTCGGAGTGTCTGAAGATACCAACTGGAAAAAAGAGAAAAAAAGATTTAAAAAAAAAGAAATCCAAGGTGAAAAGGGTAGAGAGAGAGTGGATGTGGAGTGGACGGAAATTGGCACAAAACAAAATGGTACAACCTGAGAGAGAGAAAGGGTGAGAAAACTGAGAGGAGAGGAAGGAGGTGGAGGGAGGAAAAACAGGTAAGATGTCAATTACTTTGACACACAAACACTGTAGTCCTTTCAGATGGACGTCTCATGGGCATACTGAAACGCTATCCTACACTTAACCTGTCTGTGTTCATTATACAACAAAAGTGCCTACGAGCGCACACACACACACACACACATATCAACAATTAGGATGAATGCCATACAGCATCCAATTACCCCGAACCATAAAAACACACACAGGAAGGGAATGAGATGTAGTTAAGGCCTGCGCACACATTGTTCAATGGACGTTCAGTGAGTTCAGACGGACAAGCTTTGCATTCCCCGTCAAAATAACTCAACCAAATGGAATCCATCAGCCTGTACAGGCCGAGTCCCTCCCTGCTCTCCCCTCCCCACTAATGGCTATGTGACTATGAAACACTCGTCTTCTGGGATCCCTCCATCCGTCTCGGCCTGCAGATCACATATCAGTCCCTCTGGTCTCCGAGCTTTGTCCCCCCCCCCCCTCCTCTCTTTTAATGCCTTCCCTCCTTCTTATGCACTTAACAGATGCTTCGGCCTCAAACCTGCTTATCTGGGCTCGGTCCCCGAATGTTTTGTCTCTATTTAAATGTGACTCGCAGGGTGGGGGTACAACAACCGGGCCTTCTCCTGGAAGAAAGTATGGAAAGTGTACCTGGCAACTCACTGTACTGTAACTGCTAACAAGCTACGCTGCTTGTAGCTCACAAGCTTGAGGATCGATTAACACGATGAGGTGCAGATGTGTTGGATTACGTCATGAATGTGCAGACTTGGTGACTTTCAAATAGCTTAAACAGCTTCTCCAACCATATAGTCCTGACTCACGTCTTTAAAGAGTCATACCAAGTATAAAAACTGTCAAAATTGTCATGGCTGATTGCCTGCAAAAAAATGTGTTTGTGTTATTGTGCGACTTTCAGATCCGACACAGCAGTACATTGCTTAGCTTCCATGCCGGTATTCTTGTCTGCTTCTCCAAACTGGGAGCATGCAGACCGCCATCTAAGCTGCTGTATGTACCGTTAATACACTGACTATATACTGATACGAGGATGTATACATACTGTACATGTAGCAGCGTCATCATTCAGAAACCTGCGTCAGGTCACGTGGGACAAAGTTTATAGAAGGGCTTCAGAAAATAGCAGTTTGACGCTTAAACATACCTACTTTGACCAAAAGTTCGGATTTTAATATATAAGGAACACCACTGGGAAGCTACAGAATGATGTAAAGACCATATAAATAAAAAAAAAATAATGGACTCGACCTTTAAAGCATAGTAAAAATCGTGTTGCTGTTGTTGTACTGGAATCAATTAAACTAAAAAGGGGACTAGACAACAACTTTAATGGAAGCAAAGGTGAACATTTTTATAGTCTAGCAAAACTATTAGTACATGCTGTTGGCTATAGTGACTCAGACTGCGGCTGAAGCTCCGTGAAGAGTTTTTTTCTCATAGATGTTGCGAGTGTGTTTCCTCCTGTTGAACCTGGCTGGACAGCGAGTCTGGTTCAGCTTTCCAACTCTTTCCAGGAGGTTTTTTTGCCAAGATATTTACTCACCAAAAGCACAGGCCTAAACCAGAAAAAGAGTCTCCGATGCTGCGATATGATATACAACTCTGCAACGTTTAATGGCTCCAATTTGGAAATTAATTTCTTAATTTTATTGTTGCTCGTTAGACAAGATCATTAGCCCGATGGAGGGTCTGCGGGAGTGCACAGGAAAAGGAAATGCGGTTTGTGGAAACGGCCTCTGGCTGCTGATGTTGGCCGACTTTTGAGATAAAAAACAGGTCTTGACATTTTCACAGAAGCCTCAGTGGGAAATTATTGAAATGAGGTCATTTTACGGATTTAGAGCAATGGTGAATGAAATCTGGATAACCCCCGCTCCCATTTACAGTATATATGCAACAGGTTTACTGTATCTTACCCATGAAACCACTCTGCCGTTGAAGCATGGCAACTTGGCACTGTCATCGGAAATCTCTTCCTTCACCACCCTGAAAAAACAGAGAGACACAGTGAGCTTCAGGAGGCATGAATTGTTCTTCGTTCATAACATTATGGCAGCGTGTGCCGCGGTGTCTGGACGGTGGGAGGAATGAAGGGCTGAACACAACACCGAGGTTTTAGTCCAGGCATAAAGAAGAAAAAGAAAAAGTGAAACTGCAGGGGAATTAAACGGTTTACATTACCGACACATTACATAAAATATATTAGGCTATGACAACAACGCGGCTGAACTAAATCAAATGCCGGGCTTAATTCTAAAATATG
This sequence comes from Sebastes fasciatus, assembly GCF_043250625.1. NCBI lineage: Eukaryota > Metazoa > Chordata > Actinopteri > Perciformes > Sebastidae > Sebastes > Sebastes fasciatus. Next base: position 9,532,557 of record NC_133816.1, on the reverse strand, counting down.
ACTAAAATATGTTTTGACAAGCTGCTCTTGTTCGCTTGCCATATTTCTTTTACATGTGTGTTAGCACCAGGTGTTTTATGGATCAGTCTGCAGCTAACGCAGACTGACTCAAGTGGCTGGAGTTGAGCAATCCTGTAGTAGCGTATACCACATCAACACGGCAGCTGTAAATTCACTTGACAATTAAATATTGTTTCACAAGAAAGTAGTAAAATGTTTTTTTATTAAAAGATATGGTATGTAACATATTTGATTTTATACAGGGATGTCCAGATGAGGTTTTTACCCCTGACCCTGACCCTTTAATACGCAGTATCTGATGATTTGGAGTCCAATCCGATACTTATATTTACCTAAATGTTTATCAAATATTTATCGGACCCATCTAAATAACAACTACTAAATCTGAATCAGCCTCCATACCAATCTTTACGATCGGCTTGGGACATCTCTATTTGTATACATGACATAAAAAGCGTGTAACTGAATCCACCCTGCCAGCCAGGCGTGGAGGGAACGGACAAAATCCTCCATCACAGTAAACGTAACTTTATATCACGATACTATACATTCAGTATACACCATGATATAGTATATACATGTTCTAGAAAATCAATTGAGAAACTATTCATAGATCAAATAATATGTCTGTTTTGGTTAATCCAGTGAATTAAACACCTGACAAATCAAAGTACTTCATCACATATGATGCAAAACTCATATATAATCCAATGTTGCCATAAAGCAGACCTGCTCATTGATTTGCCAACAATGACCCAATACAATTGTTAATAAAATGGTTGCTACCAAAGTACTGAGTACTGATGCTGAGTATTGCGATAAGATATATTGCAATTTATTACCTTTTTTTTTAACTGCAAAGTTAAAGTTTCTAGTTTCATATGATACCAGTAGCTTTCAGACTGAGCCCGCTACAACCTCTGAAAGACAGAATAGCAGCCGGGATTGTTAATAGTTTATATAAAAAAAGATTGATACTTGACGTCTGTGTATCATTTCAATATTGCCACGCAAAATATCACGATACTGCACTGTGTCGAATTTTCCCCCACCCATAGGTCTCATTGTATATCATGATGTCACCCTCACATACTGCCAGCTTTTCAGCTGTTGGACACGTTTTACCACATTATACTGTAGGGCTGACACGAATGCTTTGAAGCTTCAACTGTTGCCATGGTATTCAACCTCCAAAATCACTATTCAAATGCTTTGTATTTTATTGTTTTGTTATTTTTAATATATAAAGTATGTAATAATAATGTATAAATCCCAAAATAGCCCATGAAACAAGGAATAATCCCACAATATTATTAATTATTATAAGCGATTCTCAGACGGATATCGCTGTTTGTTGTGTGTAGAGATGCGTGTGTGTACAGTAGTGCAGCAGCGGCACCGATACGGGGGAGATGGAGACAGACAGACAGAAGAACATGTGTCGCGTCGTGCTGCTCTGTGAAGCTTCAAATACCTTTAAATATTTCTCACCAAAGATTCGAAGCCTAAAAAAATGGTATTCGGGACAAGCCTATTCCATCTATATCTTGTTTTGTATTTACTTGTTTTGTCTTAAAAGTATTTTATCCATCATGACTTAAAATTCCCTGTAAGATTAATTTAGTTCATCTTATCTTAACGTGACTTTGCAGTGTTCACAGTGGTTTAACTGACCATTTAAAGCAACCAGTCACTCATTCAGCTCCAATTTGCATCATAAAAACTAAATCCACTTGTAATGAATGTACAATTATATCCCTGGGATTATACTCTGGACTAATCGTTTTACCAAAACACCACTCAAACCATGACGCTATGAATTAGCACAGCAGATATCAAAGAAAAAGAACAAACAACCTTAATTTGCTTCCTTCGGCCAGTGACAGACGGACTATGGAATTTCTTTCTGTCACAGCAATGAGCTAAAACACACACTTTCTGCTTTTGTGCCTCCTTGACAAATTACACAACCCGGTCAACTAAACATGCAAATCCCAATACACATAACAACAATAACCTCTCCGTAACAGCCAGCAGCGAGAGCCCAGCGAAGCTCCTTAAAGGCAACACATCCGTCTGGCTCCTCCGTCGTCTTCCTCCATGTTGTCATGCCATGTCAGAAACGCAAACATTCGGCTTCAGCTGTGTAATTTCCCCCCCTCCCCGCCCCCAGCAGCCTGCCACCATGTTATTACCGTAGTTTACTGGGACAGGGGCAGGGCACAAGTGCTAAAGAGAGGACACTTGACTGCTCCAAAAGTTTTCCTTTTACCCCAAGCTTCGTCTGCCAGTGTGCGAGACTTGGTCAGGCTCCACTGGGGCTTTCGTAAGCAGCTGTTGAGAGCTGGTTTTGTGGGTGAGTGTGAACATACGGCCAGATTGTTGTGGGGAACTGTAAAAGGAAGACTTTCGAGAGCTGCGTGTGTGGCTACCGAATGTTAACTAACAAGTTCTTTCCTCCATCTGATTTATTTAACCCCTCGCACTGCGAGGAAGCTAGATGAACAGATGCGACATTCTTCTCCTGAGAGCGTAATTGTCTTCATTCCTCGGCCCTCCAAACAAACAAGTGGCCACAGTCGAGAGTCATTTCACACACACACTCTGAAATGCCTCGGATAATGCACAAACAAGCCTGAAATATGCAGTGTCCTGATGGATTTAATACAAGCTTTTCACCCCCACTTCCTTTTTGTCCAGTCCCTTTGCTACCATCAAATTCCTCACACCCAACACGGCATCGGCTTTCTTGCAATTAATCTTACTTATACAACTCCCTGATCCCCCTCACCAGCAGACGTACACAGAAGAATATCTAATAACTTGAGTGAACACCACCCGGCTCTTTCTCCCCTTTCCCCAGACACCCAGCAAATGGCCTCCGTCCAGCCCCAGGTTCCCAGCGCCGGCCCTGGCCTGCTCAGATCCATGGATCTCCCCCACTGCCACACACACAGCTCCGGTCGACAGCTGGCCTCGTACCAGGGCAAATGAAAACACACACTATTACACACACACTCCTCTCCTGGGTCGGCGAGGGGGGGAAAAAAAAAAACGTCCCTGCTGCTTTGATTGGACAGCTGACTCTGAGCTATGTTTGAAATTTTTTCATCTGAACTCAGTTGGAGATATTCAAATGAGCGTGTGTGATGCCAGGGCTGAGCAATTTAAATTGAGAAGTGGGAATATTTTCTTCCATACTCTCTTTGAGCGGAGAGTTTGGCGTGGGTGGCTCTTTGGAGATTTTTTTTTGCCATTGGAAAAACACCAACATTGTGTGCTCACTTACAAGCACACAGGGTCTAAACATGTCGAGTCCAGTCACACAGGAACAGGCTCTTAATTTGACAAGTAACTTGGAAATTACACTGCTGATTGTGGTAGTCCAGTTTAAATATTTACCAATAGAGTGCAAAAAGAAAGGCTCTACAGACACTACAGTTTTTAGCTAAAACTAATACACTCTAATACAACAGTCCTGCAGTAAATCCTACCTTCATGATGGTTATAATGTGCAGTTTTTTATTGAAATAGTTTTAAAAAGGTGTTGATTCAACTGTACGATCATTTGGAGGCTGTAGTTTGTGGTGTTGTCGAACTACATTGCATTATACTGAAAGGCGTATCTAATATTTAGCCTACCATCATTGATATAAATGTGATAAATGATGGCTATCCATGGAAACAATATTAGCTAAATGACTTGTCCATTAATCAATTAGTCAAACAATTATTATGATAATCAATTAATGGCTTAAGTTGTTGTTGTTTTTAAAGCAAAAAAAAAAAAAAAAAATCCCTGATTCCAGTTTCTCAAATGTGAGGAATTGTTGCTTTTCACTGTTTTATATCATTGTAAAATTAATATATTTGAGTTTTGGATTGTTGGTTGAACAAAACAAGACAGCTGAAGATGTCACTTTGGGCTCTGGGAACTTCAATTGTACAATTTTCACAATTTTCTGACTTTTGTTTGACCAAATGGTTCATCAAGGAAATAAACTCAAATTAATTTACACACGAGGTTTGGTTAAAGTTTACTTTAATACTAAATATAGGCTACAGTGATGTCCTCTTTGGGGCTACAAATGATTTGTTTTAATTATTTATTGTCTACTTTTGTTATGAAATGGTGAATAACTGATTTTCCAGAAGCCAAACACGAGTCTAAATGCTTACATAGTGTAGGGCTGCAACTAACGATTATTTTCACAGTCGATTAATCAAGGTTTATAAAATATCAGAAAATCAGTGTTTCCCAAAGCCCAAGATGACATCCTCAAATGTCTTGTTTTGTCCACAACTCAAAGATATTCAGTTTACTGTCTTAGAGGAGTAAAGAAACCAGAAAATAATCACATTTAAGAACAACTAATCGATTAATCGTTGCAGATGTAAGTGTGACCAAGCGTCATGTACAATGATGTAAAATAATAAAAAAGCAAGCAGCTTGCCTCATTCGGGAAAACAGCATTTTTTACTAGCTAAATAACTGAAGTGATCAAACTGCCGATGAACACATTTCTGTGGACGTAACGTTACTGACTGATTACTCATCTAATCATTTCAACAACCAGACACCAAAACAAGGGCAGATTTTCCTCAAAGGAGCATCTCAAGTCAGTATCCTGGTGTTGCTGCTATTATTCATTCAAATGATCTGCATCTGAGGGGTTAGCTTTTAGCCTGCCAGCTCTGTCAAGGCCTTAATGAAAAGCCATCTCATCCCCATTTCATCTTTGAGCTGATATTGCAGCTTCCTTGGCACAGGCTCTGATGGTGCCATCCAAAAAGAGGAAAAGAGGCAAATAGCCCAGCCTTAATACTCATCCAAGAACTACAATGCATTTAACAGAAGCCCTAAGGGTCTCGCTGGGTGAATAAACCACAAACATGCATTCCTCTGCAGGAAAATGCACACTGAAAAAAAAAAAAAAAAGATTAATTGATAGGAGGAGAGGAGACAGCTCTTTCTGGTAGGAGTGGGAGAAAAGGGGAGAGAGGAAGCCAGGGAATGAAAGGATGGCTGGCAGGCCAAAGTGTTAAAAAGAGGGGAGACAAAACCCTGGCTTCAGTCCCGAGAGAAAGAAAAGGCGAAGGATTTCACAAGATGATGGACTGCAGGAGGGAGGGAGGGATGAGGATTAGGGTAAAGAAAAGCAGCAGGGAAAGGGAATGCCTCCCATTGTAATGATGATGTTTCCTGAGAAATGCCTCAGCCTACATACAATTAGCATTTATAGAACATCACTAGTCATGAGAACTTCTTTTTCTGATTAGAGATGTGCTGCCTGCTTCATTCAAGTTTATTATCCCTCTCCACCATAAGTTATGTGAGAAATACACGACAGCCGGTCACAAGATATAGGATTGCATGGCTTTTTTGACATGCATTGCATTGCATTAAAGATTTGTTTTGAAGCAACAAAGCATTTTATAGTGTTTACTTATGGGATGTAAATGCTCCTCCACTCTGGAATTTAAGGAATTAAAAGGCACATTAGAGGATTGGTTTCCAACAGTTACAACACTTAACGTTAACCTAAGTATCTTTACTCTTAAGTTAACTGTGTTCACAACTTTTAGCAGCTTTTAGCACTCCTAATTTAACATGCAAAAACCACAAAGCTCTTCTCTGCTAAAGGGGGAAGGAAAAAAAGAAATCCCAGCAGCTCACCAGAGGTGCATAGACTTGAAGAAGAATATCTTGTATTCTATATATTATATACATCTAATATTCTGCCTATGTCTGTAAAGCACTTTGGTCAGCTCATGTTGTTTTAAATGTGCTATAGAAATAAATTTGACTTCACTTCACATGACTTAGTTATTCATCACTAGTCATGATAACCTTTTTTTCTGATTAGGGATGTGCAGCCTGGTTGGCTTCATATGTCCCAGCCTACATACCCTTAGCATTTATAGATGGTTATTCATCAGTAGTCATAACTCCTCACACTTCTGCAGGAAGGACAGCTGAAAACACCGGACACTGAGTACAAATATAATACCAATATCATGTGAAATACTACTTTTTACACTCTCATGTGCAATATCACTGTTCATTGTGTGCAATATTATTTATTTTTCTGTTTGTCAGCTTACCTTACCTTTTTACCTTATTTACTCATTTTACTAAATGCATCTTACATAATTGTTATTCTATTAGGCACTGGTGATAGAAATAGTACTTTTTTTATTTTATACACTTGAAGTTAATGTAATTTTGTTGTATTTTTGAGCAATCTCTGGCACAAGAATTTCCTTTGGGATTAATAAAGTTCTATCTTATCTTATCTTGTCTTATCTTAGTCATGATAACTTTTTTTTCTGATTAGGGATGTGCTGCCTTGTTGGCTTCATATGTCCCAGCCTACATACCCTTAGCATTTATAGAACTATTGATTTAATTCAATTTTATAATGCTCATTATAACAGTCTTTTACTCATGGCTTTTTTTCTGTGGATGTGTGTGATTTTGTTGTCTGCTCTGTTGACCTGTTTTTATTCTGCACTATGTCTGTAAAGCACTTTGATCAGCTCATATTGTTTTAAATGTGCTATAGAAATAAATTTGACTTGACTTAGTTATTCATCACTAATCATTATAACTTTTTTTTTCTGATTAGTGATGTGCTGTCTGGTTTATTATCCCTCTCCACCATAAGTTATGTGACAAATACACGACAGCCGGTCACAAGATATAGGATTGCATGGCTTGTGGACACGCATGCATTTCATTAAAGATTTGTTTTGAGTCAACAAAGCATTTATAGTGTTTACTTATGTGCTTAAATGCTCCTCCACTCTGGAAATGTAAATGCACATTAGAGGATTGTTTTCCAACAGTTACAACACTTAACTTTCCTCTGTTCACAACTTTTATCACTCCTAATTTATCATGCAAAACCACAAAGCTCTTCTCTGCTAAAAGGGAGAAGACAAATCCCAGCAGCTCACCCGAAGTCCTGGTCCATAGACTTGAAGAAGAATTTGTAGTTTGGCTTGTTCAAGACCTGTTTAAAATCCAGCAGAGTGATATTCTCGGCAGCGATGGGGATCTTCACCAAATACGGAGTCTCCTCTTCGTCGATGTGGTAGATTATTTTGGTTTCCGACATCTCTGCGGTTTAGTTACCACAAGTTAACACACTGTGAAGGCGAGGTAACTCTGTTGGGTAGCTGCTAGGTGGCTAACTGAGCAGCAGCAGCAGCAGAGGTGAAACGATGATGGCCACTGAGGTTTTCCAGTCCGAGCAGCCAGAAAGAGGACGTTGTTTTAACTCTGCTCACTAGAAGAAGAAGCTCCGCGGTCCGACTCCGACGTTAAAACTGAGGAAAAGTCCCCCGCATTGTTACCGAGGGGGAGAAAACACGATGGACCTACTTTAGTTAGTTAGTTAGTTAGCTAACTACCAACAAACTTTTCCCCCAACAAAAACATTCAGAGGAGGAGAGCAGAGGAGGGGGTCTGAAAACTTTTCACCACTTTTCAAGGGCCAACGCGGCGTGTGACGTCATCACGTACCCCCCTTTTTATTACGTACTGTCCCAACCACTCTGCCTCCACCCCCCAACATTTATATTATTATGATGTACTTATTATAGTATAAAGATACTCTATTACAACACTCCAACATTTATATTATTATTATGTACTTATTATAGTATAAAGATACTCTATTACAACACTCCAACATTTATATTATTATGAACTTACTATAAACTACAGTATAAAACTACTCCAACATTTTTATTATTATGTACTTACTATAAACTACAGTATAAAAATACTCTATTACAACCCTCCAACATTTTTATTATTATTATGTACTTATTATAGTATAAAGATACTCTATTACAACACTCCAACATTTTTATTATTATGTACTTACTATAAACTACAGTATAAAAATACTCTATTACAACCCTCCAACATTTTTATTATGTACTTATTATAGTATAAAGATACTGTATTACAACACTCCAACATTTTTATTATTATGTACTTACTATAAACTACAGTATAAAAATACTCTATTACAACCCTCCAACATTTTTATTATTATTATGTACTTATTATAGTATAAAGATACTGTATTACAACACTCCAACATTTATATTATTATGTACTTACTATAAACTACAGTATAAAAATACTCTATTACAACCCTCCAACATTTTTATTATGTACTTATTATAGTATAAAGATACTCTATTACAACACTCCAACATTTATATTATTATGAACTTACTATAAACTACAGTATAAAAATACTCCAACATTTTTATTATTATGTACTTACTATAAACTACAGTATAAAAATACTCTATTACAACCCTCCAACATTTTTATTATTATTATGTACTTATTATAGTATAAAGATACTGTATTACAACACTCCAACATTTTTATTATTATGTACTTACTATAAACTACAGTATAAAAATACTCTATTACAACCCTCCAACATTTTTATTATGTACTTATTATAGTATAAAGATACTGTATTACAACACTCCAACATTTTTATTATTATGTACTTACTATAAACTACAGTATAAAAATACTCCAACATTTTTATTATTATGTACTTACTATAAACTACAGTATAAAAATACTCTATTACAACCCTCCAACATTTTTATTATTATTATGTACTTATTATAGTATAAAGATACTGTATTACAACACTCCAACATTTTTATTATTATGTACTTACTATAAACTACAGTATAAAACTACTCTATTACAACCCTCCAACATTTTTATTATTATTATGTACTTACTATATACTACAGTATAAAAATACTCTATTACAAGTAAAACTCCTGCATTCAAAATATACTTCATGAACAAAAATAAATAAGTCAATACTAATAATCTGAATCTTCCCTCCCAGAGGATAAGGGGTTTTGTTAACCTGGCATTCACGGCTGCCAATAGATGTATCACATCTAAATGGAATCATGAGAATCCCCCTAATATTACTCAGTGGATTAATGAGGTAAATTCATGTGCTCCCTTGGAAAAAATAACCTATGTAGCCCACAGATGTTCTATAGGATATGGGATCCATAGATCACTCATACAGAATTTTCTTAACCTTTCTAGGGTATTTACTTAATTATTAATTATTACTTTCTATGTGCTGTTTTCTTTTTTTTACATGTATTTATTTATTTATTTTAAGGTTTATATTTTACCACCATGAACTGTAATACTGTAGTACTAATTACTTTTAATCCTAACTAACTTATTAAATTATTAAAAAAAATATTGTTGTTAAATTTTTTCTGTAACTTTACCTCTAGGGGTGGGAAGAAGGCTGGACCTGTCTCTGTGTGGGAGCGGGAGGAGATGTGTATGTGTGTATTTATGTATGTACATATTAAATGTTAAATGTAAGATTATTTTTTTTTTGTATTATGGCATTATGGTTATGTTTTTTTTATGTTTGTTATGCTATGTTTGGAAAAAAAGGAATAAAAAGAATTTTCCAAAAAAAAAGAACAAAAATAAAAGTACTCATTATGCAGAATGGGTCATTTATTTCACAATCATATATATATATATCACACTGGATAATAATTATTGATGCATTAATCTGTACACCACTTTAATGTTTACTTTATATACTGCTGGGTAGATTAATTTATAATAATATATCATAATTTATTAGGTGATTTTATATTTTATATTAATAACTTGTTACTAATGCTTAAAAATAAAAGTGAGTAAAAAGTACACTATTTGCCTCCAAAATGTAGTATCATATAAGAATAAAGTAGCATAAAATGTAAATACTCAAATACAGTACAAATACCTCAAAATTGTACTTAAATACAGTACTTGAGTAATGTATTATACTCTCCACCACTGGAAATAAGTATTGGAAGATATATATCTATGTTTGTAGGATTTCATACATGAATAATCAACAGTACATCCACAACTATACACATTTATAGACCACCTAGTTTTCATACTGTTGTTTAAATGCTTCTGTTACACCCCTTTTGTTATGTTTTTATTTAAAGGGTATTTATTTTTCCATGATTGTATAGATTAATAGACTGAACCTTGAGCCGGATATAATGCTGAGGTGGAAAAATTAAAGAATTATGAGAAAAATATGAATGATAAAACTGCATCTTGCCCTGCTTTTCAAATGTTATCTATTAGAAGTAAAATAAAGTACTATATTTTTTATGTCAAACTATGTTATTATTGATGTTATAACCTTTGAGAAGTATTAATGTTGTTAATATTGTTGTTATATGTGATTGGTGTAACAGGTGTTTAAACTCTGACAATGAATCATACTTCGTTTAAAGCATTAAAACATTTTAAAACTACAGCTTTCAGATAAATGCAATAAAGTAAAAAGTACAATAGAGTAGACAGGTAAAAGTATTAGTCCCTTAGATTCTACTTAACTACAAGGATAGATTACCAACCGTGTAGCCAAAAACTTTGCAGAGGTGCCCCATAGCAGACTTTCTGTATCACATACGGTTGAATCTTTGGTATAACAGAATCTGTTTGCTGTACTTTTACACCACAAAGGGGCAAAAGAGAGAATTCAATCCACAAATGATGAAACAAATGCACACACTATTATTTACCCATGTCAATTCTTGGTGATTTTCTAAATTAAAAACACCTGACACACATTGTACATGTGTTATGTAAAGTAGCTTTATTCTATTTATGCATTGGCAGGACATTCATCAGCTGTAAATAAATAACATTATTAAACAGGCACAGATAGAAAACTTTATGAAGCCTTAGAAAAGACAGCACATTTAATCATTTTATATACAGTTGTGATCTCAGTTCACACATTTCCAAGTAAACCACTAGAGGGAACTCTTCATCAGTCTATCATTAATGAAAGCAAGAGCAACAAATATGCAGTACAGTGAGCGAGGATTGGTAGAAGTGGTGGCATTATATGAATAAAAGTGAGTTGGTCCCATAACTACAGGGTGAATAGTGACCTTGGTGGTCAAAATATCTTCAGAAAAATATAATTGAAAAACAATTTGTGTTTTATATTCTCAAAAAATGTCATGTGCCATCCTATTTTTTTACAGTGCTTTCATATCAACAACTATAACTGCTTTAAAAAGGAGACAAATTCTGTTTCTTTTTAAAGTTTCCTGTTGAAGAAGTGTGGCCCAAACACCACCCCGACCACGCAGGTGATCACAAACACCACCCAGAAGGTGACAGCCAGCAGCTGCACACAGTACAGATTCTTCTTGCTCTGCTGTAAGACCTCCTCTTCGCCCACCAGGCCCGGCGCCGCGCCGTACGACCTGTCCGGGTGCATCTGTTGCACCCGCAGGCTCACGGTGGGCAGGATGATGAGGCGGGTGTCTCTGCTGTCGCCCTCTAGAGAGAGCACCACTCTCTGGGTGACGGTGGCCAGGCGTGTTGCCATGCTCACGGGCAGGCGGAAGGTCACGGGGGGCAGCTTCGCCAGGATGCGGGAGTTGCAGGGCAATGAGAGGGCATCCCCGGTCTCCAGAGGGGTGAGGTGGCGGCAGAGCGGGCAGGGGATGGCTGGTGGGCTGCGTGGGTCCGGGGGCTCGCATGGGCAGAGCTGGATCCTCTGGAGGCACTCGGTGCAGAAAACATGGTGACACTCCAGCATCCGGGGGCATTTGTTGTACTGGTTGTACTCCTGGTAGCAGATGGGACACTCCACATCCGTGGGCTCCCCAGAGACGGTGCTGAGGCTGGGTGCTGCAGCAGCTGGGACTACATCCCCTGGCATGGTGGTGGCAGGGAGGGAGGGTGAGTGGATTTGGCTTTCAGTGATGGCAAGATGCAACTCGTGGATGAATCTTTAATAGAAGACTGTAAAATCTGTAAAGAGAAAAGAACTTGAACTAAGACTAAGAGAATCCCCTAGAGGCTTATGTGGCTTTTAAAATGCCAGGATCTGCTCTCCCTGGGATGCTGCTTTGTTTCTTCTAAGTTTTATGAACAGATTCCACAGCCCATGAGTCATAGCATTCATCCATTTAAACACTCAGCCATCCACCGTCTAACTATTACCCCCCCTCACCTACTCACAATCACCCTGAGTCCATGTAGTGTGTGCTGGCCTGCACACTCAGCAGGTCCAGGAAGTTGGGAAATTAACAAACTAGCAAAGCAACAGAAGAGGTTAGAAGGGAAGTAATAAGTCACTGTAATGATGTTTTCTACGTGTGTGTGTGTGCACGTACACTTTTCTCCACTCAGATTTGTTTAATTTCAGTCATTTAAAGGGCCACTCCACTGATTTTACTGACTTTAGAGAGTCTGTGAAAACAGTTTTATCTTCGGCGGCTCGGAGCAAAAACCCCCGATGATGTAATTTATCTCGGCTTAGATTTAGGGGAATTCTTAGAAGTATCCTTGTGTTACAAACTGACGGCATGGAGTTTGAAAGATGTGAGCATTTACTAGGCAAAGAAAATGTCTAATAAAACACACTATTGAGTTGTTGCATCATGGGAAATGTAGGATCCAATGTTTTGGTAGCTTGACATCACTAAATGGCCGGTCGCAATAAATGCGTACGAATGACACGGTATTCGCGAGTCATTTGTACACCATGTAGATTGTATTGACTGCAATGTTAACGTACCCGCGTGAATACGCTACGCTCAGAGCTAGTAAAATAGAAAGTGAGAATGACTGCTTATGGTGGGTGATTGGGTCCAACAGACACACGACTTTGAACCAGCAAACTGGTGTTTGTGTTCCAAAGTGTTGTTGAGTTATTTTGAAGTTCGTTGGTGACCGTACTTCTGTTACGTTGTTCCTGTGCATATTTGACTTAGTTTACATACTAATTTTAAAGCCAACCATGCTGTTTTTCCTAAAGCTAACTAAGTGGTTTTGTGCGGCTGATACCGTGGTTTTGTTTGCGTGGCGTAAAAACGACACGCAAAAGAGGCGTGCAAATGACATGCAAAAATGCTGAAATGCGTTCTCATGACATGTGGAATGTCCTTGTGATGTGATATTTATATCCCATGAGATCGAGTTGCTTGACCTATACCTGAGACTAACAGTAAGAATATCTCGGCTTCTGCTGCTTCGATGTTTGACCGTTCATTTTTAAATTTGTTTCTTGTAAGTCTGCCGACTTCATGGAAGTACAATATTGAGTTGTTGGAGTGAACCTTTAACATTTGAAATGAGCCCAAGGCACATTGATTAAATGTAATCTGCTGAGCCTGGTAAGATTTTGCCATCATAAAAATGTATTTGAGTCAAATAATGTAAAATGTTGAAGGAATATTTTGATATTTTGGGGAATATGCTTATTCGCTTTCTTGCCAAGAGTTATATGAGAAGATCGATACAACTCCGATCAATATAAGGCTACAGACAGTTGGCTTAGCTTAGCATAAAGACTGGAAACAGGGGGGAAAGCTAGCCTGGCTCTGTCCAAAGGTAACAAATTCACCTTTAAGCACATCTAAAGCTCTTGTTTTTCAATTTTTGTTGTTTCCCCATTTCTAATCCTTATGCTAAGCTACGCTCACTTGCTGCTGGCTCTTTTATGGAACAAAGCATTAGATTTGCTTTTGTTTGTTGCTCACATGGGACGACTACCAGGCAACTCAAGTTCACTCATGGGGGGATTGTTGCTTAGCAGATGGGGTCTCCTTTGAATTGATCCATGGCAACACATAGCCTGAAACCTTTTTCTTTCATAAGTCTACTACACATTCATCAAAAACATATAATTTACACCAACAATAAGAATTTTGCTTTGCTCCAAAAAAACACAATATAATGAGAAACGAGTTGTGAAAGGGAGATGAGCCCTCTTGTATCGAGGCCAAAGGGCTCAGTGAGATTATATTGAGCGAAACTGGCACCGATCCATCTTCACACCTCACAAGCAGATAAAGGAGCCACTTACCCACCATACACCCCTTTGATCAGAGCACACTGTGACGCCCACGTCTCACCACTCACTCCTCTTCCTCTCATGTTGGTACAGATCTCATCCCGGCAGAGTGTCTTCCTCCTTCCCTCTTTGTGCACATTAACCACTCAAGTTTCTACCTTAACATCCTGCAGATACGTGGCTGAAGCTCGGCTTACTGGCAACCCTCCTCTTTTCTCCTTGATTTTACTCGTCCTCGTCTCTCTGTCTGGTCCCCCATGAGGCATCTCTGTGGTTTCCCTCAGCAGTAATTAAACCCTTGGTGATGTGAAAGTAACCAGGACACACAAGACAGAAAATGACAGATTCAGAGTCTACTTACTCAACTCTACCTGCATATTATGTTATTATGCTTCCACACAGTCAGCATGTAGGAGTTTTTTTTTTAAATAGCAGTGTTGATTTAGGGTGTAATTATTAACATCCTTACAAGTTTCTAAATTTAATTCAGTTGTTTTGATACCATAAAAAAAAAAAATGAAAATCATCTCACATTCTAGTACAGAAAAAATAGTGAGGGTAAATAAGGTTGCAGGGACAGAACAGAGTAGGTCGATAGTGTAAACAGGTGAATTATTGACGGATAAATTGAGTCATAACCTGACGTACGGTATCTGTTGTATCTAAAACCAGCTCGTCCTGTACAGGACGTGTTTAACGCCCACTCTGCTATTTACAGTGCCACTAAACTCTGTGATCAAAACATAGTTATAAAGTGGACTTTCACTACGAGATTTCAAATGATTACTGGGATACTTCTGGTAAACAGAAGCTTGTGTTTCTCTGTGGTTACTTTACTCCTAAGCCTGATACTGTGTGGTCAGATGAAAACTTTGAGACAGATCTTTAAGCCGTCAGCAAAGGCACTATAAAGAGACCAGACACAGGGTGAAATGACAATTCAATGTTCATATGGGTTGGGAAACTTTTACAACCACCAGACTTAACAACACATATATTTTTCAATTGTTTAAATAAAAAAAAAATGTCACTGAGAGCAAACATTTGGGAGTTTTCACCACAACAGTGATTTGCAGTCCACAAGTTTACAGTCTTGCGAAAGCCAGGGATACCAGATTTTTGTATTTATTTTTTGTCAGAGCATTTGATTTATTGATTGATGTCAGGATGTAATGAGAATTTCAACAAATATAACAAAAAATGTTTTTGAAGATTACCAACCCTAGCTTTAAGTTTCCCTTTGGTTGAGAGAATTCCCCTTTTCCTTAAAGGAGCAGTGTGTAGCATTTAGGGGGATCTATTGCCAGAAATGGAATATAATATTAATAAGTATGTTTTCTTTAGTGTATAACCAGCTGAAAATAAGAATCGCTGTGTTTTCGTTACTTTAGAATGAGCCAGCCATGATTCCAGCTTCTTAAATGTGAATATTTTCTGGTTTCTTTACTCCTCTATGACAGTAAACTGACTATCTTTGAGTTGTGGACAAAACAAGACATTTTAGGACGTCATCTTGGGCTTTTGAAAACACACTGATCGACATTTTTCACCATTTTTTGACATTTTATAAACCAAACAACTAATCGATTAATCGAGAAAATAATTGACAGATTAATCAACAATGAAAATAATCGTTAGTTGCAGCCCTAGCACAAAGAATTCATTTTATACTAAAAGACCAAAACCTTTGAAGATACCCACTTGAATGGTCTAACTCAGACTGTATAGTAGAATACTGTATAATATTGTCTTCAGATTAACTTTAAAATGCATTTTTTCCTGAAACGGTGACTGAATTTGGTCCCCGATCACTTCCATTGGAATCGCTTTAGGGAACAATTACAACAGTTATACCATTAAGGTCATTAAAGCCCTTAAAATTGATGATCCATATCAAAATCTATATTTGGATTTTATCCTGCCTTAGTACTCTAAAATTGAAACTGAAAAGCTGAAGGTGACATGTTGCGCTATATTGTTTGTGTGTGTCTCACCCTATGAGACACACACAATAAAGTCAGAAATCTAAAAAGGGGAAGTCCAAGGCACTCTTCTGGCAAAATCCAAATGTCTATTTCTGCTGAAATGCTAAAAACAATGTTGGTACATGTTCAGATTGAGCTGATTAACAACCCACGCGTTGGCGTTGAAGGGTTACACCCTGAAGAAGGCTGAGTGTACGCGTGGGTTGTTACTCAGCTCAATCTGAACATGTACCAGCATTGTTTTTAGCATTACATCATGAAATATTCTTTTGAATAAAGGCGTTTTATTTTTTGCTAGAAGAGTGTCTTGGAATCCCCCTTTTTTTAACCTTTGTGTACCCCACCAAAGATCACCTTCATCACACCGATTTGAACTTCAGAGCACTCAGAGAAAACAAATATCCTGAATAACTATACTTTTTTTTTTTTTTTAAATCACAGATGGTCTTGCTTAAGAGTCGAGTTAATAGTTTCTTAAAGTTTTTTTTTTTGTAACCAAAGAGACAATTGCCCTTTGAATATTCAAAGTTTTTGGGAAAGGCTTTCTTTTACTGTCATTAAGGTAAAAAAAGCACCTTTACAGTAAGTTCAGTGCTGGCAAAAAGCGGGAAAGCCAATAAAACAGTAACAAAGGACTGCACACTCTCACACATACACACTCACTAGGAGAGAGCTTGTGATTGTTGGCCCGAGATTCCCCCGGAAATCACCATGAAAGGAGTTCATGCTGGAACAACTGATAGGAGGAGGAGGAGGAGGAGGAGGAGGAGGGTTGTTTGGGGATTACCATGGGGAAGAGGTGACGTCACATCACACACACAACACACCCTGGAGCGTCACTGAGTTCAAGGAGGGTAGCGCTTCTGAAACAAATTCAAGTAGGGCACTTTTTTCTTTAACATTTATTATTTACTGAACTTTATATAATGCTTTTGAGCCTAATAAGGATTTCTGAAATAAAACAATCAATTTCCACCCTTTACATATAATGATTATAATCAATAGAATATGTCTTGCATCAGCTTGCACCTGTGATTCTGCCCTATATACAAACACCCTGGAGCGTCAGTGAGGTCAAGGAGGGTAGCACTTCTGAAACAAATTCAAGTAGTAGGGGGGATCTTAAGAAACTTTTTTCTTTAACATTTATTATTTTCTGAACTTTATATATAGCTTTTGAACCTAATAAGGATCTCTGAAATAAAACAATCAATTTTCCACCCTCACATATCGTGATTATAATCAATAGAATATGCTGCAATGTCTTGCATCACCTGGGATTCTGCCCTGTATACAATCAGGGTTACTTATATCTTAAAGGGACTGTTTGTAACTTTTTACAGGTATAAATCTACCAGGGCTGTATCCCACGCGCGCTCGCATACGAATGTACAGTGGACGTTTGTGCAGAAATAACTGCTGCAGCTCCTCCAGACCAACAGAGGTTTCCCGTGTCTTGTGAAGTGACGGGGCTCCGCAGCGTGTAACGTTATCGACTCCGACCGGGTGCCGGTGTCTTCCCTGTTTCCTCCGGCCCGGTCGGAGATGATAACGTTTCTCTTCGGTCGGGAGGCTGAAGCAGGAAAAGCCAACACTAGGATCAGCAGTGATTCATGGAGAGACCTTCGTCTGGTCAGCTAACATTACTGCCAAGCAGGTGAAATATAGAGTGATATTGTGGTTTTAGCTGACGTGTGTCGCCTCACTGTTCTGAGCGATGCTCATTCATGTCTATTTAGAGCGAGCACAAGCCCAATGCTGACTTTCATTGACTTAATGGCCAAAGGTGTCGCTGTTAACTAGCATTTCTGAAAGTTACAAATAGTCCCTTTAAGACACTTTTTTCTTTCACATTTATTATTTACTGACCTTTATATATAGCTTTTGAGCCTAATAAGGATCTCCGAAATAAAACAATAATTTCCCCACCCTCACATAATAAAGTGATTCTAATCAATAGGATATGTCTTGCATCAGCTTGCAGCTGTTATTCTGCCCTATAAACGATCAGGGTTACTCATTGTGTGACTTGTGAGTCTGTCTGAAAGCCTACAGGCTTTTTTGTCCCATGTCCAAGATAAACATGAGGAAGTGTGTGTATGTACTTTAAGTTTCGTGGCATCATAGTATTTGGAGCTTGATGACTCATTTGTTTGGCTCAGATCCACTACAGTCTCTCCTCCTCCCACAAACTTCCTCACACCCTGGGTTATAAATCTGGACAGCTCACCCTCTGATTCATTCAGACCTCACTGGTTACTCACTGATAAACATCAGCAGGATCAGACAGCATCAGGATGTACTCAGAGCAAGAGTGTGGCATTTGTTACAGGACCTACAACGCAGGTCGTCGGTGTCCCCGGCAGCTCCAGTGTAAACACAGCTTCTGTGAGAGCTGCCTCCGGGCTCTCTCTCGGGGACCCGCCGAGGAGCTCCGTCTGGAGGGCGACAGACTCATCATCTGCCCGCTGTGCCGACACACCACCTCCATCTCCGGAGAGGAGAAGGTGAGAGCCGAGCTCAGGGTGGATGAGAGCATCCTGGAGCGGCTCATAACTTCAGGAGTCCTCGACCAAGAAGAGGAGGAGGACCCAGAGGAAGACGTTCTGTGTGACACCACCCGGGAGATTCCTGTGACTCCAGCCGAGGAGAGCGACTTCTCCCCGGCGTCCAGAGGTGGGAGGGTCCGGCGGTCCTGGAGGAAAGTTTGCCGGTTGATAAGTGGGAAGAGCGAACAGCCGAGAGTTGGAGAAAGTAAGTAAAATGAGGATTGTGATTCGTAATTGGCTAAGTAGGCTAAATAATACGAAAGAGACAAAGGTAGTTGTTGAAATGAACAGTTTGTGAATGGGGTTTGGTGGCAACAGTAGTCAGTAGTGGAAGAAATAAACAACTCAGATCCTTAAAGTGACAGTACCACAGTGTAAGAACAAATAAAAGTCCTGCATTTGAAATTCTACTAGAGTAAAAGTATATAGCCTAAATATTACCAGCAAAATGTACTATCAAAAGTGAAAGTACTACCTATGCAAAATAGCCCCTTCAGATGATTAATTATGATATAGGCATATAATCTGTATTTTTTAAATCGTATGCACACAAGATAATGATTTATACACACATTGTTATTGTGTGCAAAGTGATCAAAAATAATGTTTTGCACAACTCTAACCTGAGGAGGTTTCATCAGCAGCATAACTAAAAACTCACATTTCATAAGTTTATCATATGTTTTGTTTGTAAAATCAAAGTAACTAGTAACTGTAGCAGTTAAATAAATATAATGGAGTAAAACAAGTGCAATATTTCCCTCTGAAATGTAGTGGGGTAGAAGTATAAAGTAGCATAAAATTGATATTAATTGTATCAAAATTGTACTTAAGTACAGTCCTTGAGTAAATGTACTTAGTTACATTCCACCACTGGTAACAGTAGGCTATTTATATATGCTTTTGTTGGTAATTTAAGGCTATAAAGTTGACTGAATACATTTAGGGTTTTAGTTTCAGGTTTAGCTTTTCATAAAGTCATCAATAATGTATACTTTTTTTGTTGATTTTTGTTCACAGAAGTAGTCCTGAAATAGTCTAGAGCAGAGTACAACTAGCTATTATGTGTAATTTTAACTGTTAAGTGTTGGCAATTATTTTGGATACTTAACAGACACCGTTATTTTGAAAATAGTGGATTAATACTTTGTTTTCTAATGTGTCTTGTTTTCCTTTTTACAGATTATATGACCAATGAAGACCTGAGGAACTTCGCCATGATGTCCTGCTACATGTTTTAAGACATCTGTCTGAAATGTCAAATACCCTGGATAATGTGATACTGTATTTATTCTCAATGGTTCTCCGTTGCAACATAGACTTGTGATGATGATGATGACGACGATGATGATGATGACGTGATGACCACTATGTAGCACTCAAATGAGGAAAAGTGGCCCCTTTGTAGGCCTATTAATGCACTAATGTATATGATATTTATTCTTTTTATTAATGTATTTTATTTTGAAATATTGTTACATATTTAAGGAAAAATAAATGAGCACTGGTTTCAACTCACTTTTTTCAGTGTGTGCATTATTTAAAAAAATGTAAACAATGGCCTAGCTTTGGCCTATGTGTGTGCAAAAATACAGTTAAAATAACACATTACATCAAGTCTCCAGGCCTAAGCAGACTTATCAAAGTAAAATTCATGGAAGGGGGCAAAAGTATCCTTGTGTTCAAAGAAAATTAAAGCTAACTACATAAAACTGGGGAAAGGAAATTAAAGAAATTATAAAGTATTATACATGAAATGGGCCAAAATGGGAGCTAACCTTCACAGACAGCTCCTGGGAGTGAGTTACTTGAGGCCAGGTGAACAGCATTGCATCCAATCAGTGTCACAACCAGCAGCAGCACCTCAATGACTCACTTGTTTGACAAGTAAAACACATGGATTGACAACTACGACTTAATTTAAGGTCTTTTTTTGACAAACCCTGGGAGAACGCTGTCCATCATGATAGGAAATCCTGTTCTTTACTCAAGGTAAATATACATCTTACAAGCTTTGTGAACATGTCATCATAAAAATTTGAAAAAGGATTGGTGATTATTTCTGATTGACAGCATTACGATGACCATAAATTACAACAATACTCCCGCGGGGTGTTTTTTTCTTCTTTTCTTGCAGACTCTTGTTTGTCTTTGTGCCGGTCTGTGCAGCTGTCATGTCGTTCATCATGTGTTCAGATGCTGCAAGAGGTGAGCAGCACAAACAGGCTGGTATACTGCCAGGACAAAACTGCAGCGTCTGCAGTTTCGGTGAACTAAGGCTCATCTTAAATGCTCTCTAATAAAAAAATGTCATGAGGCATGTGTTGGCTGATGGAGCTTTCACTTGGCAATCTAACAAAAATGTAGAGAGATAAGGACTTTATTTTATAGAGATTTTTATAGAGAGATTTATAGCAGTTAATGTAAACAAATTTGGAAATGTATTTGATGTTGAGTCATGGTAATTTCATTTTATATTTCACTAAAATTAGGGTATGCATTTAACAAATGATTTGCCTGTATAACAGCATTAGAAAGAATAACTTGCTCATTCTTTTTCCACCTTCAGCCAGTCCCATAACAACCCAAGTGGACTATGGAGTGAGACACAATGTCCTGAGACGACTGTACCCTCCACACAGTCAACACCGTCCCCTCTTTACTGGTCTTCCATCAACCGAAACTGGACTCCAAACTGGAACTAATGGTGAAATTGAGACCAGCGGGAATTACAGAGGAGCCTCGTCAATCATTGACCGCCGATCAAACCCTGTATGGTTTACAGAAGGCAGCTATAGTTACAATCAAAACAGCCCAGATAACAGACAGTATCGAGCAGGAGTGAGGCCGGCCGGCAGCAGCAGCAGCTACCGCCCTCTCTCTTATAACTCAGTGATCATTAGAAAGTCATCTCTCAATAAAGCTGCCGGTCTCTCTCATCAGAGCTCTGAAGATGCTCAGAAATCCTACATGAATGAAAAAGTTCCTTCTCTTTTTTCATCCCAGACTGATAGATATTGGAGCACTCCACTGCCAACTTCAAGAGGGCTTTACAGAAGCTATAAAGACACAAATGAGCTCGCTGCAGCCGGGGCGCGGAGTACATCTAGTGGGATTCAATCAAACAAATATTTCGGCTTCGCGAGTCAAACTGCCCCTCATGCACCATCAATCAGGAACGGCTTAGACGCCTCTGTTATTAAAAGCATCCCCAGCCCAGAAAAACTGACGGATTTCTCTCAGGGGTGGCATTCGGTGAGTAGCGGCGACACACCGAGACACAAAAAGGTCCAGTCGTATCTGTTCAAGGACCCCCAGACGTCTCTCGGTGGACACGAGACAGTTCATGGTAGTGGACCCACAACAGCACATAAGCAAAGGGCCTCTGATTCAGGACATTACAGCAGGTTTTCTTCAAATGTTAAACAATTACAAAGAAAAGACCCAATCGAGGCAGTACAACATCTCTCTGATAATGCCAATCCACTGTATCATAATGCTAATGTGGCCCAGTATGGCGCTCAGACAGGCGTTAATACTAAACACACCACTCAAATCTCAGTATATCCTGCTCTAGGGAAAGACGCCACCATGGGAAGTTTTGTCCCTACACCTCATGCAGATTTCCGGGCTACTGGCAGCAGTAAATCTGTAGTAAGTGGCTCCGTTAATACAAACACAAGAGGATCAATGCATGCTCACACACCTGGACGAGACGTAAAAAGCATCTATGGCTTCAGAGGATTTGAAAATCCTACACGGACGCCTATTCTCTCCTCCAATGAAAGGACCAATGCTAGAGGATACAGCTTCGACAAAGGAAAGGGCTATAAAATCACAAATATGTACCCTTCTTTGTCACCAAAGTACAGCTTTGGTCAGAGAGGAGCAAAACCTGAGAGGACACCCACTCCATCTCCTGGCACACATCAGGATTTCACATCAGGATTTGCCAGCGATGCCAGTGTGGTGGACCGGAGCCCAGATCTCAGACAGTTGAGAATCCACAGAAGGATATATGGTCTCAAAGGATTTAGCACTCGACCACTCGAGGGAGCTAAAACTTTAGCTAGTGAGCCAGATAAGTCTGCCACAGTCAAACAGGGTTTTGAAGGTTTTAAAGTTAGAAGCTCACAGACCTGGCAACCAAGAAGCAGCCAAAATGAGCAAAGCAGCGAAGACCTTAAACCACTTTTACAGACTGAATCGGTCACCAGCTTTACACCTGATGAATACCAAAAGAGACGCAAAATCTACTCGTTCCCAGGATTTCTGCCTATTCAAACCGGAATTGTAAATGCTCATAATGACAACAAAACACACAAACAAAACACATCTTATGTCAGATCAGCAGAGAAACTTGAATCCCGCCCAAAATCTGAGCCAAGAACGCCCAAGGAAACCAAACCTGTTGAAAGAAAGGCAAGCCTGTTCAACCGTTCCACCAGCAGCACAGTGAGAGGCAAACGCGTGAGAGGAAACGGCGAGAAGCTCAATGCATCCACTCCCACCTACGTAAATGCACCCATCGTCAGGCTGTCTAAGCGGCCTGCCAGGGTCATAACCGTCACGTACGCCGACA
Source organism: Sebastes fasciatus (assembly GCF_043250625.1). Taxonomy (NCBI): domain Eukaryota; kingdom Metazoa; phylum Chordata; class Actinopteri; order Perciformes; family Sebastidae; genus Sebastes; species Sebastes fasciatus. The sequence continues at coordinate 9,509,495 of NC_133816.1, read as the reverse complement.
TACTTGGAAGTGCCTCGTTCAGTGGCGTCACAGCTACGACCCAGACCTCAATCACACCCACCGATAACACTGCAGCTACAACCGAGCTAAAAGAAGAGGCCGGTCATTGGACCATAAAGGATGCTGTGCTTAGTAGAGACAACACAAGCAGAGGTCCTGATGAGGCAGAAGATGTTGAGGAAAGCAAGTTTAGTGTTAGAAGTGAAGACAGTGGCATGAAAACATCCGATTTATTCCTGGATAATGAAGGAAGTGGAAGTGGGGCTTTTAATATGTTTGATGTTTTGTCAACCGATACCACAGAGAGTCTTAGCGAGGATTCCTCAGAGCTGGAATATCTACGAATATCAACGTCTCCTTCAAGTCAATGAAACTGTCCCACACTGAGACATGAGAGAAAGTTGTGTGAATTGACACGTTGTTGGAACAATCCCAATAAAAGTTTGAAAAGTACTTTTGATTTTGTGTGTTCTTAGTGTTTGGTAACAAATTTCATAATTATTCAAATGTGTCTCAAAAACATTGTGTTAATAAACAGGAATAGTTTGACATTTTGGGACTGGTAACTTCCTGGAGTCTCTGCTGGTTTATTAGAGCTCAAACAATTAGTCAATTATTCGATAAGGAGACGATTAAAGGGAAACTATAGCGACTGGGGCCTGCTTCTTGAATGTGAAAATATTCTGCTTTTATTAATTTTATATGATAGAAAACTTAATATCTTTTGAGGTTTGGACTGTTTGTTGGACAACACAAGACATCCGAAGACACCTCGGACTAAATTAATTGGCTTTTCAAATAGGGGAGAGTGGGGTCGGTTGGGACGGTAGGGACAATGCTTTTTTAGTAAATTAGAAAGCAACTATGCCTATGCAATTCACAATCTTAAATCAAATCAACAAAAAGCAGACACAAATAAGACAAAGGCTTTTCTGAATTTACGTAATTCTTTTTCAATTTAAATGATATTTTTTTAGCCCAGAACAAGAATTTGGGGAAACCTAAATTTGGGGAAATTGTGCCTTTTACGTTTGGGTTTGGCTCTAAAAAAACTTGATAAATTGTTAGCAGACACCTGCATCTCTTCAGGGATCAAATTATTTCCATTACTGTTCAAGTAGCCTGTGAGTAATATAAGGTTATTTAGTGTTGATACAAAAGTGTCGCAACCGACCCCGCTCTCCCCTATTTTCCCAGCGATTGCCTCAGATTTTCCCATTGTTTCATTCATTGTGGTAAAAAAACACTCATCTGGCATGATGAGCAAATGCTGGGAATTATTTGAAAATACAATGTTCCGTAAATCATGACTGCTAACTCTGACCTCTTCCTCTCGTGGGAGGGAGAAACCTTACGATGAGCGTAAACATCTATAGAGGTCAAATTTCCGAGCATAACTTTTGCTTCATTTGGCATTTGCATAATGTAAAGTCGAGTATGAAGACGGAAAGCAGAAGAAGGTCATATACTTGAGGCTTTTTATAAAGTGATTGTATTCCCATTCCTTGTGTCCTCGTTCCCAGGCAGGCAGCGGCTATTCAGTGTGCTGACACAGATTTTCCACCTCCTCTTTTCCAGCTTACAAGGAGGGTTTGAGCATGCTGGTCTCTGGGTTAACACGCTATGGGATGGAAAAACCTGATTTTCCCCTTTTGTTTGAAGGTCTTTTGGTGACTTTGCCAAGCCATTTATAATGAAGAAAACAAGTAATTGTGTGCTTTGTTCCTATTGATTTCAGCCATAAAGGAAAAACAGACTCATCATAATGGAATTTGTTAGTTTTCTCACAAGAATATGCATGTCATTATGTTATGCTATACTCTTATCTATATTGTTAGAGGCAAATGGATTACACCTACAGTGGCCTGATCTGTATTTACAGCAAGAACAGACGCCATATATTCCAGTAGATGGCGCTACTCGTCTATTTTATTGCCCCACGTGTGACCTCAAGTACTTCTATGATGTAGTTCTCATGCTTTTTAGGCTACTTTGAAGCACAAGGAATTTAAAGAGGATAAGATAAATTGCAGGTCTTTCGACGCTTTAAAAAAAAAAAGAGCTTACAATGAAGAGCGAAATTGCTGTTTTTGCTTCCTCGCCAATCAGCCAAACCGAGCGTTCGGTTTCAAGGGCACTGGGTCCACACTAAGCTCACATCACAGACCCCAACAGGTCCATTCACACCACCTGACCCTTCACCTTTTTTCCCCAGTCAGCTACCACCACCTAAATACCAGTTCTACGCTCGTCCTCGAGCTCAAAGGGGCCCCAAACAGAGAGAGGAGAGGGTGGGAGGGTTCGAGGGATCTGTCAGTCAAACTTAAACACATTGTACATTGGATTAACACCTCCCCCCCACCACCACCACCACCATACCAATACCCGTGGAAAGTGAGGCCGTCCACTTTCCCATAGAGGTATTAAGGTGATATGATGTTTTGGCGCGTCAAGGCGTCCTCAAAGTTCCTCCTTCTTTCTGTGCTGCCTTTTGTGTAGCCGAGTGCGTCTGGTTCCCTTCCTTTCCAAGTGTGTGTGTTATAATATTCCCTGTGTGTGTGTGTGTGTGTGTGTGTGTGTTTATCACAGACAGTGTGGTGTTCTCTTGCAAAGCCGGCCCCCCGCCCCCTCTTTCTCCTACTGTGAGGGGAATTCTGTACCATGTGTCTGCGGTTTTCAGGGAGCTTTCAAGGAAAAAAAAGCACAGAGGCCTCACAGTCCCACCACTCCCCCCCAAACGCCCTCCTCACCTCCCCTTCTCGTTTTCCCTCCCTCCCTCACTCACTCACTCACTCACTCACTCCATGTGGCACTTTTTTTACACTTTAAACCTCCCTTTTTCTCAGCCTGCAGCTATATGGGGTGAGCTAATTTCACATGCAGCCTGTAATAGAGAGACATCTATAATCACGGCAAACATTATGAGGCGAGAGAGGGTGAGCGTCAGTTGGAGGGATGTCGGGGGGGAGGAAAAGGGAGGGAGGGGAAGACAGAGAAAGGCTTTTTGTTTGGCTAAGTACACTATGTGAAAGAGGGGGCGGTGAGGAAAAGGGAACTGGAAATACATTAGAAAATGGTCGCATCTGCTGTGGTATTTGTGGCTCAGATTACCTCACATGCCATGCCAGCGGATGGACCCACTCGGTTTGACCGTGACTGTGTGCGTAAACTAACTTTTATTGAGTCTGCAGTGATTAACTTTGCCCTAAAAGCTATATGTATGGACTGCGGAGGGGGGGAAGAGGGAAAGTTGGGAGGATTAGCACAGGCAGTTTGCAGAGTACTGACTATAATCCAGAGCTTTATTGGCTCAATCAACATACAGTAGGTTTACTTAAGCTCAAACACCTGTACTATGTTGTTTATAATGGCAACTTGAAGGGGGAAAATGGTGAGAAAAACGTACACTTTCTGTAATCTTAAATCACGCCCAACCTCGAATAAGTATGAATGATGGGAAGGAAGCAATTTAGCAGCATGGAATAGCGCCTACATTAACATTCCCACATGTGCTTTGGGAGCAAGAGCCATTTCCGTGTCCTACATCCAGCGACTTTCCTGTGGTCTGCGCCGTGGAGGAAGTCATAAAGGCAGGAAGACTTCCTGTATTGTTTGCCAGCCATGTAGCGGCGCGGACATGTACATGAGGCCATAAGGCCCGCGGACCGATGATGTAAACACCATAAAATGAAGCACTCTCAGGCCCATCAAAGAGGCTTGAGACGTACGTCTGACCGCAGATTTATATATCACTCCGTTATACTAGATCTTTTCACAGGCTTGAGATGCGTTTTCACTGGGCTCAGCAGTCGTGTTAAAGGATCTCTCTTGAAAATAAATTACGTCATGACAACAAGTGTTATCTATGCAGTCTATATAATCTTTTGTATTGTACACGATTAATCAAGTTGTACTAGTTTAACACTGTGCTTTTATTTTGACACGTTGTGGGGACGGTGTTGCAGGTTTTTTCTAAGTCAAGAGCAGTGTTTAAAGAAAACATTAAAGGTGCTCTATATGATATTCAGAGCATTAATATAGCAGCAAACAACTATTTGCTATGTAAAGATATAGAGGAGTAATGTCTACCTGAGCAGAGAATTAAGTCTTTCTTTACATAGCCACTCTGCACTGTTATCATGCGGCGGTTATGGGCCTTTCACACCGTTTGCGCTGCGCTCGCTGCTGGGTTCAGCGCACATCACAGTGCTTGCACGCCGCAGCGAAAAGCCATCGTTTTCGAGAGACGGACCATCACGTTAGGGGCTCCACATTTGCATAAAGTTGAGATCTAGGCTACTTTATGCAAATCAGGGGAGTCTGACGCGACTCGCGGCCTCTGGAAAAACTTTTAAACTAATCATTGTCGATCTAAAATGAAGACGGATCCAGCAACTGCATGGATTATTTCTCGCATGAAATGTTTTCAGAAACACTTTTCGGTGAATTATTTTTGTAATGTACGTGAAAAAAGTTTCCAAAGAAGCTGCCATGTGGGTTTCCGGTTTGAAAGCTGGGAGCAGCAGCCCACGGAGGAAAGGGTTTGTCCAATAAGGTGCGTAGTAGCAGCCCATCAAGTGTCAAATGCTGGAAAGTGAGGTCATCCCTGCGGACACGTACCATTACAGCTGATAACGCCTCCTTCAGTCTCCCCTCACCACCCCAGTTATTTTCATTTATACACTGAAATAAAACACTGTTCAGTAAAAAGAGACTATTTCACACAACAAATGCTATAAATTTAAGTGTGACTACTGCTATGGTCGTTATCTACTAACAAAGATGATGCATCAGGATCTGAGTGGCCTACCATCTCGGCTTAACAACGTCCTGGGAGAAATGTGTACAACCTTTAGTGTGGAAGTTTCGAGCGGGTGATTTTTACTTCTCAGATCGTTTCATTTGAAGGATTTTTAGAGGCAAGAAGGATTTTTATGAGGCTGTACAAGTATTCCTGCAGTGAGGTTATTGAGTTCATTTCTGCTGCGCTGTGCCAATGGGTGCATGTAGGTGTGTTTACAAAGATACAGTTTCACACACTCACAATGAGGAGATGATACACCCGCCCGCTCAGACACAACAGGTTCACCTGTTGGCCTCCATCCAGCGCACCTCTCTCTCTCTGGAACTGAACTCTGTGTCCTCTCGCCTTGGCCCCCATCCAGTATCCCCTCCTCCTCCTCCTCCTACTCCTCCTCTCTCTCTTTCACTGCCTCATCTTGACCGGAGATGTTGCCACCACAGCCAAACCGAGGCAGGCATTGTCGCTGCCTGTCGCCACGACAACCAGATGGCAGCTGCGCCCGCCTCTGCTCCTCCATTCTCTCCTTATATCACTGGGGATGAGAATTGAGTTTATCTTGACTTCTCACGTCAACCAAGGAATTAACTGGTCCATTGCATCACAAGGAAAAGACTCTTTCATTCATTCAGAAAACTGACTTTCATGAGAATCATGAGGAACATTCTCGCTACTAATACTGAAGTAGGGCGAGAAATCCCCTCAGGACTCACTTTGTTTAAGATATACGGGAACGTAAAGAGTGTAGGTTTCGCTAACCCTTCAGGTGTGGGTGTGTGGGGGCTATTTCTTTACTCATGCAGGTGCTACCAAGCTCTCTGACCTTATTGACACTCAGTAAGGGAAGTGAGAGGATCTGCAGGTGCTGATCTGCGTGTGTGTTCTCATTTCTATTAATTCCTACGGTGCCTCTGTGTGGGTTCATTTACTTGGCCATCTGTGGACGACACAAGATCCCATACATGTTAACAAGAAGAGAAAGAAACTGATTTATCATGCCTAAAAACAGCTTATTTAATTAAACTGAGTGCTGAGTGAGAGGGGGCTCACCCAGCAAACACCAGGTTGGTCAAATTACCAGTAAGAAGAGTGATTAACTCCGCTGGCAGCCCGCCAACCTTGAGTGCAAACGATCTTATCAATGGGAGTGGTAGATGTGAGTAACGCAGTGGATAACAATCGAGCTGTTTTCTTTTCCACATTACAGTGTGACATCTGCTGCGGTCTGTGTGAGTTAAAAGACAGTGGCGAGTCAGTGTGCGAGGGGCATGAGCCCGCCAGCGTCTGTGGCATTTTGTGCAGATGTTCACACTTGGCCTCAGCCCGTAAATTGTAGCGTCTTCCGCTCTTCTTCTTTTCCCCCCCTTTAAATCAGTAGCACTGTTGTTTTCCTGTCTTAAGCCTTAACAATCATCCCCATTACATCACTCGAAAGGAAACAGAAACAAAAGAAACCACAAGTCCTTTTGTTGTTTTGACTTTTTTTTCTCCTTTTAGTCAGTTTTTTTTTTTTTCTCTAAAGCAACAGAACTGTCTACATCAATGGCAAATCTCACAATATTCCCATTCAGTACCATCCCTCTGGGGGGAAACAGGAGGAAAACAATTTAGAACAGCAGCAGCACATTTCCTGCACATTTTTATGAACATCTCGCCAACCAACGCAAATCATATAGCCACTTATACTCTTTAACCCTGTTCGTCTGAGCTCTCCCAAAGGAACTTTAGTCATGATACGTGGCTGTGGCCATTGAGTTCGCCACGGGCAGCCAAAGGAAAAACAAGATTTCTGCAGCGAGTAAAAAAAAAAAACGTTCATTCAAAAGTCCATGAGATGCTCAGAGCTCCCTCTAAATGGCAGGATGATAATGTCTGTTTGTGCGCTTTCTTTCTAAACTACACCATTTGGCTGAAAACTGCTGAGTTTCAATACGAGAACATCTCCAAAAGACATTAGAAACATTTCATCATGAGTTTGCCTGCGAAGTCTTGGATTTATGTGCTGAATCTGGTTTGAAGTCCAATTGTTTTTCTGCATTAGTAACCGCTATTAGAGGCAATTCAAACCACAGATCCCAATCTGCTCATAATAAAGCTGCATTGTTATGCTCCAGGCCTCAGAGAGTCATGTGACCACAGTGAGCGAGTTCATGAACTTCCCCAAGACTGGCAGACAAACACATGAGTACAATTTGGAGCTACATAGATGCACAATGTTTTTTCCGTGGGTGGCCTTTTTTCTTTCTCTTCATGCGTTTTCTTTTTAATCCTCCCGGTCAAAGTCTTGGCAAATTCAAGGTTAAAGCGTATGCAAGTCCTCGCAATGACCTTTATCTCCAAGTGTCACATAAGCAAGACGGCGAGGCCAGATATGTCACGGTTCTTCCTCCCTGCTGCAAAAAGAAAACAACGGGAGGGAACACAAACGGTTACATGTTTAAAACAAAAGCAATACGTCCAGGCTTGAGAGAGCTGAAGGTTGCTTCTTGAGGTGCTTAGTCTTTTTGTTGTTGGTGTTGGTGTTGGTGTTGATGTTTTGGCACTGTGACAATTAAGTCCTCCATTCCCGGCAAAGAGAAACAGTCCAAAACTCCTCCGATTAGCGCCACGGCTGTCAGGTCACGTCATCTGACAGCTCATTGTGTCACACCGAACAAACATAAACACGTTATTTCATGAGAACTGTACAGCCAAAAAGAGACAAAAATAGACACAAAAATAGACATAATATATTCTGCTAGGACAGCCCTATTAGTGCTAGCTGCTAAGACGGGGGCAGACAGATAAAAAGGACAGACAGGCACTTCAGTGCTGATGCATAGCGGAGATTAAAGGAAGAGCTAAGCATAGAGACGGAAAGGAAGGAGGGAGGCAGAAACACTTTCAATTCAGTTTAAAAATTTAAAAGTGTAAAATGTTTGGTACCTTTAATGTATAAAATAACTGAGAACAAATTTCATTTTTATTATTTCGTACTGACAGAATTGAAGATCTGACCCCCTTTCTGGTGCTAAAAGCAGTGTGCTGACCGCTACAAAGCTAGCATTAGCATGGCTATTGATAGGGTCTCTATCCTCAGCTGTAACGTACCTAATGTTATTTAGCATCCTGAGACGGAGTGGATTAAATGAGACACAAGTGTCTGGAGCTAATAGCACTAATGGGATTGCTTGGCTCTGTATCAGGGGTCTCACCCTGAGCTGTGGTCAGCAGGACGCGGAATTTACGTCCTGGCATGACGATGCTAATATGTTAATCTGACCTATAGCTGGCTTTAGCTACTCTATCCCCCTGCTACAAGTGCCTTTTTCTTTCAAGCCTGTGTATGTTTTTTTAATACTTTAGGTGTATGGCTTTGTTAAACAGAAAGAGAAAAAAGACAGAATAAAAGCAGCACAAGTTATAATGAGCTGAATGCTAACACAGGCTAATATTTCTCACAGTAGACAGGAAGGCCAGCAGATTGGCTAGTACCATTAGCGTTATTTATGTTAGTGAAAATGCTGCATTCATGTCATATCAGATATTTATTGTGATTTCCAGTTTCAGACTTGAATGTTACACTGTGTTCATTTGAACCGGGAAGTCGTAATTTTCCAACTTGAACACCCCCCTGAATTTGGATTTGTGACTCGGAAACTTAGCAACCTCAAAATCCAAGATGTCTGTAAAAAAAAGCTGTAGTGACATACTGTTTATTAGCCCTTCTGTCTTATTTGTGTCTCGTTAAATAAGTCGTACACATATTATTGTCCAACTTCTATCTTCGGACATGTTGCTACGGTGTTTATATGCGCAAAATACCAACATAATGCGTTGTTACCCAGCCAACATTTGTATGTGGGGCCCGTGTGGGTATTAAATGGGCTGAAAAATGGGCCCTATATGGGATTGTCCGCGGGTTCCATAATGGCCCAATGTCAATTGCCCACATGGATTCCATGCAGGATTACAATGGGTGTTATGTGGGCCCCAACTGGGCAACATACCCAAGACCCATCTTAGTCCTAAGTTCTATGTGGGGACTCCATGGAGACTCCATGGGCTGAAATATGGGTTGTAAGTGGGTTTGTCCACAGTTTCCATGTTGGCCCCATTCCAGTTACCCTTGTGGGTTTAATGCAGGAGTACACTAGGTGTCTCTAATTTCCAATTAGTGACCCACATAGGACCTACATGGGTAGCCCACTTGGGGGAGCCCATGTGGGACCTATTTAGTTGACTCAACTGGGCCACATTTGTGCTGCCCATACAGTAATTTCCCATTAGTGACCCACCTAGAACCCACATTAGTTGACCCAAGTGGGCCCCAGATAAGATGCCCATTTTGGGCCAATACCCACTTGGTACCCAGGTACCCCCAGCATAACCCATGTGGGGCCCACATAACCATGTTGGCTGGGTATCAACTGGTATTGCTAACAATGGCTAACAATGGCTAACCTGGCTGGAGCAAACCCCATTAAGTTTTCTGACTTGTTGAACTTGAACGCGGTCAACTCAGGCGTGTCGTCATTCCCAGCTCCGACTTCCGATGTAAATGGAACGTAGCATTAAACTCTCAGCTCAGTAAGGGGTTAATTTTACGTATATAGTGTTATATTGACCATGCATACTATTCTTAACCCTCACATGACCGACTCTGTAATCATGTTGCTTGCAAGTTGTAAACACCGGAATCATCCCATATGACATGAACGCAGCAAAAGCTCACACCGGTGCTACCCACCCTTTATTTATATCTTCTGCTGCATTTTTTTTGTAACTACATCAACTCAAGCACAAAAAAAACCCCAAAAACCCAAAGCTTCAGTTAGTCGAGGCTAAGTTGAAGTTCTTTGTAAAATGGCTACAATCTGAAAATGAGGCACTTTTTGAGCAGATATATAATTCTATTCATTATCTTTTTTATACACTAAATAGCCACCATTATACTCTTAATGATTCGAATTTTTCTCTTGGAAAAAAATAAAACTAAAACACCAATCTCCATTGTTTTTTTTGCACCCTTCTCTGATTGGCTTTCACTCAAGGAATGAGAGCAGCAAATAGCTTTTTCAAGAATGTCATTTGGCACATATCCCCGTTGGTTTCCACAACCAACAAGATGAAAGCGAGGGGAAAAAAAATAAAGTTTTCCATCCGTCTGTCAAAGTGCTTCGGGGGCGTGTCCCATCCGGCTGCTCTCTCGATGTGATTGGTCGTCACAAAAGGAACAGGCGCAGCACTGAAGCTCTCCGAGTGGCACCAGATTGTTTCCCAAACGACGACACACTGACATCAGCACTCTGGAAGAAAAAAAAAGAGGAAATTGTTTGGTTAGATGCAGAATAAACAATAACCCAGATATGAAGAAGAAATAAATATTATGACATGTATATACAGCGTCTCTTGCTTATCAGGTTAATTATAATATCTAGTGTAAGTTATCAGTGTCTGCTTATCGGCAAGGGAACACGGTGACCCTAAAAGGAACAACAGGAAGAAACAATGAAGCCACATAAGCTGGAAAAAGACTGAGACGGGAAGAAAGCGATAAAGGGAACAGCGGGGAAGAATGAGAAAGCGAGGACACCTATTGCTGCAGGCACAGCGAGGGCAAACAGATCCAGGAATCATGGTCAGGTTTTTCTGGCAATTTCAGCTCATCACATCAAATCGGACGTGTGAGCACAGGTGTGCATCGGCAGTAAAATGTCACAACTGTAATAATTCTAAAAGGTTGAGTCTCACCAGTTCTTTCCCGGCCTTGTTTGCACAGTTGATAGGATTAGCGGGAATGCAGACATAATGGTAATTCTGCTTCGGAGTAGAGACAGCAGACGAACCACATGGCGTCAAACAGCCATCTGCTTGTTTTACGGCCCTTGTGCACGGTGTGATTTGGGGCTGTCCCAGGCGAAAGTTGACAATTGTGAGAGAAACCTAGTGAAATCTTTGGCGATCAATCTGGTTCTAATGGTGGCACTGTGAGACACGACCACCGACAGCTGATTTAAGGGATCAGCGTGCTTTTAATGGTGTCTGAACACCTTTCCAGTGCTGGAATCAGAGGGGCCTGCATCAGCTATTTTACCCAGCCATTAAAGCCGACATCAACTGTGCAATTTTGGGCAAAGAAAGTTCACAATCGTTAGAGAAACACTGTGGAATCTTTGGTCGTCAAATCAAAATATTGGTCCTAGATTGCATTGTGAGAAACATCCACCGACGTATCAAACTACATAATATTACTACGATAATAAATAAATTAGAAGAAAAATGTTCATCCCAGGCCCACAAAGTCCAAGGCGATGTCTAAAAATGTCTTGTTCTGTCAGTCCAAAATCCAAAGATATTCAGTTTAAAATGATATAAAACAGAAAAGCGGTAAATATCCGTATGTGAGAGGCTACAAACATTATTTTCTGCCATTTCTGCATGAAAAATCACCTCAACGATTGGTTGACTGTGAAGATAGTAGAATTTACAGCCTATGAACAAAAGGAAAACTTAGGGTGTCTGTGTCAAATGTCTATTTTGTATCATGTCTTAAAATGCACAATAAAACTGTTGATCAGAAAAAAAACAATTGCTCATTTTATATCATGTAGTTTGACATCATATTGGAGGACAAAACACTTGCACGAGTTTGACAACATCTACGACACCTTCAGTGCTGTTAACCTACAAGAGCTCAGTGCACTACTCCCACACACAACTGTGAACATGCCAAAAGCCCAAGACGGATTGTTGATGTTGACACCTCCACCCCAATCACCTATGAAGGAAGACAGGCCATGATTGGACTGTCGTGCAGGATGCCATCATGTCTCCAGGCCGAGTCACGGCGAGAATTTATGATTCCATGTTGCTACGACCCCACCGACCAATCAGAATACGTAATGAAATTATGCAGAACACACTGGCTGACCCGACCCTGTGCAAAGTCAAAGCTGATAGCGCGACACACTTTTTATCTGACCCATTTTTACCCAGTGTGACATGCAATTAACCTGCAAGATAGCACGCGGCGTGCACGGCCCTTTAAACCAATGTTATGCTATTGCTCTGATTACAGCATTGTTTGATTAGTGCATTCGGTCACACAAGTAAAGGTCTTTTCATGCATTTTAAAATGTTTTTGTAAAAGAGTGAGTGCAAAAATGCTAAATAGTGGAGTTCTTTTAGAGTTTGCAACGAACGCAGGACTATAAAGATTAGTCGATGCCCTTTAAACTGGGTTACTTTCTGTCAGATGTGATGACTCACACCAAAGGCACTCAGGCTGCCGTCAGCCAAAATAACAAATGCACAAAGCTAGTAAAGAGAACAGGCAGAGAGAGAGGGAGAGAGAGCAAGAGAGAGAGAGAGAGAGAGTTCCCTGTGCCTCTTTTCCCTAAAATTTCCCAGCAGCGCTTTGACTCTCTAATTGCATGAGGGTTCTCTATATTTATGCCCCTCCCTCTATCTCTCTCTCGCTCTCTCTTCCTGGTGCAGAGAGCTATATTTAGCCCCCCTCAGCAGCACAGACGGTTCCCGCCAGCCGGCCAAGCCGTGACGGCCTAAAGCCGAGCGGGAGCAGCTCCCTCCTTCGTTCAGTCGACCAGCTCGAAAACAGCAACACAGCCAACCAGAGGGTAGCGGAGGAGACGGGCTGGACGCGCACTGGTGCGCCGCCACAGACACACACACACACATGAAAACCACACACATAAAGAGACACAGAGGAAGATGCTATAATTATGCGGGTGACATTCACTTAATGATGACCTTTCCCCAAACAGACACTGTAAATTATACAGGGAAACAACTCTCCAATGCCTCATCCTAATGCACATGCGCCCTCTTACATGCAGGATATTGTCCGCTCTAATCAAATATTGCTTTCTTATTTTCCCTTCCACGAGTCTGACCCTCCCTTGGTGGTTTGTCCATCGATCTCATTGCCTCGTTTCTCCATCAAATCGACGTAATAACGAGCGCAGTGAGGACTGTGTGTGCTTTCTCTTCCCCCTTTCTCTGCCAGACTGTTTTAAATCAAGAGGTTAGACGAGGCTATCTGCCTCCGCAAGTCTGCGTCTAGCCAATAACTGTTCTCTAGCTGCCTGTGTGTGTGTGTGTAATTAGGAGAGTCTGGGTCTATGTGATGTCTCAATCGAGGCCAGTCTAAAATTGAAAGCCACCCTGTTCTCCGGTTGTAAATCGAGTGTGTCAGTCTGTCATTTTCGTGCCGCCCCGGCTCCCCACAAGACACGGAGCTAAGCAACGTGATGTGAGTCACAGAGTCCAACGGTCACTCGGAGTTAAATCATATTTTATTTTAAAAGGGAGAAACCTATGTTAGATTTATTAGACCTCAACATACGGTTACAATAAATGGGAACAGCAATATACTCAACCGACCTGCGTGGCTCTACAGACTTCACATGGGAAACTGGAAATCCCCACGGTGTTTATTGCTAGATCTCATCTTTTCACCTCATTTCCCCGAGCCGGGAAATGTGCTACTCCTTGCTCGGAAGCATCAATCTGCGCTTTGCATCCAGGCTGAAATGTGTGGTTTAAGAGATTTCTCCTCAACCACCAGGTTTAAGCGCCATGTGAGCAACCTGCAGAGATGTTGTTGTGCAAGAAACCTTCCAGCTCTGACCTTTGATCTCTACATGTTGAGGGATGCAAGGAACTTTCTCCAGGAAATAATGAAGGTATTACATCATTATAAGGACGTAAAAATCCCACTCTCAAGCTGCTTTTCCACAGTGGCAGCATTTTCTGGTGCCAGCAATCCTCCAGCACTGTTATTATATGTGATTCCATTAAATCATGCAGCGGGTAAGAGGTACGTGGAGACAGCTGCAGATCCGCTGAACGAACGCCGGCAGACTGAAGCTCCCGTGTCACCTCGTTTCATTTCTCTCAATGACGCCAGAAAGTCTGTCAGTTATGAAGAGATAATGTTCTCAGCGTGACCACAGTGCATGTGTGTGATTTCACAGTGCTTGTTTAGTTAGTCATGAATCTGGCACCTGTGTGAATGACGATTACTCCACCCAAAAATCTATCTGTGAGTATCAAACGCTCGCCTCCTGTGGGCTTCAAAGGAGGTTGTAAAGAAAATTGCTTCTACATGCAGGGCGGCGGCTGTACTCTGTTTGTATTAAGAACAGTTACAACGGGGTTGCAGCTTCACGGTGAAACAAAAGTACCAGAACATCCATAGTAACATGTAAAAACAACCAGTGCAGCCGAACCCATTCATTCCTCTGTAGTCCATGCGCAACACTCATCATGCTCCAAATAGTCGCGTTTACACTGTGAAATTGCGAAATACTTTCGTTTCAATCCTCATGCAGGACCATATAGAGGTTGTTCTGTAGTTTGCACGCAAATCAGCACCCACTTCGCACTCTTCCACTGGTCGGACCAGCTCAAAACAAAGTCACTGAGCAAGGTGACAGCCCAAGGTGACAACCTTGGGTCGACCAAGGTTGTCACCTTGGGCTGTGGGAAATTATAACGGCTTTTATGACTATATTTTACAGACTAGGCAGCTGCAACTCAGCATTGCCTAGTTTGACAGTTTGATCGCAGTGATAATTTCATTAGTTTCGTGACAAAATAAGTTACGTCAGCGACTTTTTTCCATGACTAAGATCAGACAATGACAAGACGGCACCGACGTCATTAACATCAGATATCAAACATGCAATATCGTTGGCAAAAAAAGACAAGACTAAAAGGTAGTTTAAAAACATAAAACCTTTAACAAAATCTCTCTTTTTTTTTTTACACCTTCTACCTTCTCTTCCGCTTTCTCTATCACTCTCTCTCTCTTTCTCAAACACACACACATTGCACTGCGGCGGCGGCGGCGCTCAGTTTGTCTCTGTCCTTCTTGTCTCACACCTCAATCCTGACAGTTGTGCTTCTATAATGCATAAAGTTGGCGGTTTGCTGGTCGGGTCGGGTTCAGGTGTTTGAATAACGCATATTTTTACGTGTTGGGTGGTGCGGATTGGCTCTCATACTGATGAGCGCAGTCAGGAGGATTCAAACTAACTGCAAAGCTACATTCTTAATCATTCAACCTGTTTTTTTTATCAGATAATGATAAGATAAAATTTTATGTGAAATAAATTTGACTAAAATGAGAGAAATGTTCAATATAATCTGATGACTAAACAGGACTAAGATTAAATAAAAAAAATTGTTGACAAAATGAAGAGAGAAAACATTTTGACTAAAATCAAATGACTTTTCGGTGACTAAAACTGGACTAAAATTATGAAGGATAAAAATGACTAAAATGGGACTAAACTAATAAGCATTTTCGGCTAAAATAGCTGCCAAAAATAAACAATGTTTGATTGGAGTTCTCAAGTTTTGCGAGCAGTGATAGACAGCTGCTTTAGAGACTCCTCGGCTCTGATTGGTTGTTCTCCTTTAAACACGAAATCTTGCAAATGCCATTAGGAGCACTAGGAGGACACAGAAGAACATCATTTTTTCACATATCTGACTCATGCACTACTCTCAGGATATAGTGACAGTTTTATAAAGATAACTTTTTAACATATTTGTTACCAACTGCAGCTTTAATGGAGAAAATAGTCAGTGAAGATTATGCATGAATCCGCAGCCGTCCGCAAAAAACAGCAAGCTGCAACCCCTTTAAAGTCCGCAGGGAACGAGTGTTTGATACTCAGACGACAGACTTTGGGTGGAGTGCAAAAGCTTTCACATTCACTCCTTTTGGCTGTCAAGGACGCCGACGCAGAGAGAATACATCCAACCAGTTTGAAGGAATTCCACTGATGATAATATGAAAGATCTGAAGACGGTTGTAACAAAAAAAATGCAGCAGGAAAACATTGCAACTAAGTCGGCCTTCCCACATCAAGAATACATGTTCTATTTCTATTTCTATATTTCTGTTTTTATTCATTCATTCATTTTCATTCATATATTTTTTTTAATTATAATTTTTATTTTCATTTTTTATGTAGTTATTTATTTATATTTTTCCATTTTATTATTATTATTATCATTATTATTATTATTATTACCACCACTTCTATTTTTTTCCTTTGTTTTTGAATACTTTGTTTTTCAATTTGCCATTACTATCTGTTGCTGTAATATGTACATATTATTTTAATTGTTGTGATTTAGGTTGTTGTCATCATTTTTCTTAAGGAAAGCATGATTCAAAAAAAAAAACAAAGGCATGTTCTATTTATATTTCTTTCCTTCTTCTGGGACACAGGAGGCCTTTCTTTTTTTGTGTTCGCAAAAACACCAGCAGCAGTTTGTTTGGAATAAATACAAGAAGAGCTGGCCGGTGGGTGAGCATCGCCATCGATCATCGGCAAGGCTGAAAGCATCAACAGATAATCAAAGGAGGAGGCGTTGTCCGCCATGCTTCACTGACAAATGATTTCTGGGAAGTGAACACAACCACTTTGATAATGTTGTCTTTTACAGACAATTAAGCTGATAACAGTACCTTAATAGCACTAATGAACCATCCGACAGGAAGCTTTTTATTGTTTCAAACGCCCCCCCATTATGAGAACAGTGAACGCAGCACATTTCCCCTTTATGCTCCATACATTATACACTATGCAGTTGGCAGTGGAGAGCAGGTAGTGTGGCGTTGAAAGACGAGTGCTGTGTGTGCTTATTGCACTTTCACACACACTCTGTCTGGGCTGCTGCTGTCAATCACACTTGCTGCGACTACAACAGCCACATAACAACCTATTATCAAGGTGTGTGTGCGTATGTAACGTATATATACATACGAGGACGTGTGCAGGGGTGTACTGTTGCAAAGGTTGCATGGGACAAAGTGTTGTGAAATCTCAAGAGAGAGGTGGAGAAAGTGAGTGTGAAAAGGCCATTTTTTACATGACATATTAAAAGCTTTAACTAATTAAATGTTCTGTGTTTTATCAGATATTTTTTGACGCGATTTTATAACGATTCAAGTAAAAAAAAAAGGACAAGAGGCTGCAGGCAGGTTTCATTATGCAGCGACTGAGTGGGTGTGTTTGCGGCGCACAGAGGAGCTGGAATGTG
This sequence comes from Sebastes fasciatus, assembly GCF_043250625.1. Taxonomy (NCBI): domain Eukaryota; kingdom Metazoa; phylum Chordata; class Actinopteri; order Perciformes; family Sebastidae; genus Sebastes; species Sebastes fasciatus. Next base: position 9,492,631 of record NC_133816.1, on the reverse strand, counting down.
TGGGGACAGGAAGAGACAGACAGAGACAGAGCAGCAGTGCTGAGTGGGGCAAAACGGGGGGAAATAAGCACATTTGTGGGAGAACCACATTCACTGCCCACGTGCAGCTTCACATCGGAGTATTTTTAGACCATCCTTGGACACAATGTGAACCAGTTTGCATTCGTTGTCCTGTCAGAACGGTGGGCAAAGCACGTCCGCCTTCACATACTCGCCCGTTGACAGGTTGTAAACGGCAGAAGACTTTTTGTAATTTTAAGAAATATAAATAGAAGCTGGGAACGGGTTAGCTGAACTTTACATTGGCCCCTGTGTGTGTGTGTGTGTGTGTGTGTGTGTGTGTGTGTGTGTGCACCTGGAAGCTTTTTAAATGTTCCCAATGGTGTGTGGGTGGTTTAAAGAGTGCAACTGAGCAAAATTCAACTCTCCATGCTGTCTGCAGGTATGACTACAACACTTTTTATTAGGGCTGAAACGATTAGTCAAACGTCAGAAAATGTATTGCCAAAAACACCAAATATTCTGTTTTATATCATTGTAAATTAAATATCTTTGGGTTTTGAACTGTTGGCTGGACAAAACAACAGACTTTTGATGACTATGGGAAATTGTGACTTTTCTTTTTTTTCATTTGAGAGACTTATGCTTTTGTGCTTTTCCCCCTTTCCTCTAGTGTGTTAAACTGTATAGTTTTTTGTGCATATAAAAAGGTCTGCAAAGTTACAAAGCCCAAAGTCGATATCAAAAGGAGTTCCCACCTTATCTTACGTAACATGGTGATGTCACCAAGTAACATATTTGCATAATACCTGCCTAGCGGCAAGTTTTGCACGTCCTCAAACTAAGCTAGTTAGAGCGGAGTTGGAGCGAAATCCGAAGAGTTTGGCTCGGTTGACCAATCACAACAGAGTGGGCCTGCTGACCAATCAGAGAGTGAGCTTTTTGGGATGGTGGGGCAGGAGCTCAAACAGAGCGTTTTAGACAGAGAGTGAAAAGAGGTGCTGCAGCACAGCTGGTATGAGAAAAATAAAGCATTTTTTGAACATTAAAGCATGTTAACATGTTGTAGTAGAAACCCAAAACACAAGTATGCACCTGAGAATGAGCATAATAGGTCCTCTTTAAAAAAATAATCTTCAAATTAACTGATAATGAAAATAATCCTTAGCCACAGCCGTACTTTTCATGTCCATACAGTGAACTGAGTTTCTATTCATTTACTGAGTTAGTGGCCTGAAGTTGCATCACAACCATCATAACCTACCTGAGATAAGAAAGCAACTGTTTTTTAAGTGCCAATAAAGACATAAAATGTCCTTTAAGTGTTTTGTAGGCAAATGATTCCACTGTAGGTCCAAAAGTCAAATATGCACCTGAAGGGTGAAAAGATATATAATCATTTTGGAGCGAACTACTTTAAAACACATTGGATTTGTATAAAAGTTGAAACTTCATTGAGTGGCTGTAAATATAGCGATGGAAACGTGGGTGTCCTTGTGTAAGAGAAACTGGCTACTGTACTGAAATCTGACATGGGACGTCCTGTCCCTGGACAGGACACACACAGCTAACGCCAGGAGGACTAAAGGGGTTTGGGGAATGTTATCTCATTCACTCTCTGTCACACACACACACACACACACACACACATTTTCATTGTTTGCTGACTCAGACCACCAATTTCTCTCTGTCTCTGTTGTGTCGCTCCACCAGTTCTGCCACTTTCTGCCAATGTGGATGGCCCTCCTGAACACGCACACACACACACACACACACACACGCACACGCACACGCACACGTAGGCGGCGTCTTGAGTGAAGTGATATATAGAGTAATAGCATAAGCAGGTGGGCTCCTCAGTTCTGAGTAAGGCTTTTTCCAGAATGCCAGCTCTCTCCAGCTCTCTTACGTGAATCAAAATGAAACACAAGAAGCTGTTGCACCATCTCTAAGAAAGGCAGCTGAGCGTTTCAGACGGAGGGCAAAAAGAGGTGCTGCAGCACAGCCGGTATGAGAAAAATAAAGCGTTTTTTGAACATTAAAACATGTAAAAATGTTCTAGTAGAAACCCAAAATACAAGTATGCACCTGAAAATAAGAATAACAGGTCCTCTTTAATGGTCTTGTAGGTCCCGTTGTTGTTCCAGGGTCATTACTAATTCAAAACTCTGGATACAGTCAGACCTGCTTCATGCTTATATCGGCTCAGTTGTGGTTCTTCTTCATCCAACTCTTTCACAAAATTAATTTAAAGCTTCCTTCTTCTGCTAAGACGTGACTGTAAATAATAAATGTGGTCCTCGCTTTAAACCAAATTCACCCTCTGCGAGTGTTTTTCGCAGAGTCAGAAGGTAAAGAACCTTTGGATCATTAAAATGACAAGGGGGTGGGGGAATCTGGTTTGGAAATCCTGTCCCGTGTGTTTAGAAACTGATGCCAATCTGTGTTTCGCAGTGCCTGTGCCTGTGTGTCCACGTGCCAGCTTCTGGCCTCTGCTCCAGTCTGATGATGAATTGTGTAATTATTAATAGAGACACCCCTACCCCCTCATTCTGCAACAGCTCAAACACACACATACATCACAGAAGCTGCCCCATTCGTTTTAACTTTCTACATGTTGCTTTATTAAAGCAGTAACCAGGAGTGTGACTGTATGCATGTGCTAACTGACTGCAGGCATGCAACATATGAGTGTAAATGTGGATGTGTGTGTGCATAAGTCAGTGTGTGGCTGACTGTGGTGAGACAGCCAGACTTGGCCAACAGGCACCGCAAATATTTATCTACGGACCTTCTGGAGGCTCCGCTGGCGACGCTTCTCGCCCTCTCCTTGTCTCCACAGGAGGAAAAAAAACATTTATTAAAGAGTCCTCTCCGTCTGCTCCTCATCTCAATCCTGTTTTTAGCCTGCTCGCCAAGCTCTATCTCTCCTCTGTCCTCGACATTTTAGGAGATTTAGTTTGAAGTTTGGTTACAAATAGGCTCCTTTAAGGGCCGCTCAGTATGTGTGGGTGGTTTTCTGACAGAGTCGGACATGAATGGAAACGGCTTGAAACAAGGACAGCAGTTAAAGTGGCCTAAATGGAGACATGGATGCAAGTGTCAGATGGCACAATAACAAGACACGCTGGTCGTGTGCGTAATGTAGGAGTCAATGCACCGCAAGCGCTTGGGAAATGAGTGTGTGTGTGTGGAGTAGAGCGAGGTGACAGTGGTAGCTGGTCATGGCTGCACAAGCACATTACTAGAGCTTATGACTGGACAAGAAACACACATACACAAAGCAGGCGAACGAACACACACGCAAAGAGACATGAAGTGCAGCAACTCGGTATTTTTTCCCTGTAACCGTACTCCCGCTGTCACACAGGTGTATCAAGTAAGATCCCCGTGGACATGAAGTCCACACGGAATGAAAGTGAGCAGCATGATGACGCACGTGTGTGTTGTTTTGGACAGGAGGCGATGATTCATATTCAGATTCTGCCAGACTCCAAAAAAGCGCAGCTCAAAGCGGAAAGGACTATGCCGTCACCACTCGGCTCGGAAGCGGCGATCGCACACATGGGTCATGACGGACACTCGCTCGCACCTACAAACGCACTCGAGTGCGACTGGGGAACACGTGCAAACACAAACTCATGTCACGTTTCTTTCAGCTCCTCTGGATGACAACTGGTCATGAATACAAACAATTTCATTAACGGCAAAAGAAATAAACAGTGAACACAGAGTGTGCATGCACACATGTAGCATGTGCCACCCCAACACCCCTCTCCATCCCTTCCGCTTGCTATTTTCTACTTGTTTGTTCTTGACCACGTATGACTAATAAGTAGACAGGAGAGTAGCGCGCATTTCATTTCCTCTCCTCTGCCGAGACGAGGCTTTTAATGCTCTGGTTAGGCGCTGTGACGCCTGCAGCGGAGGAGAACATTGTGTTAACGGCTGTGGAGAGGTGTAGTGTCGGCGGTTATAATTGTATATTCTAGACATGGTCTCCGTCTGGGCAACACAAACAGAACACCAAACATTTAAGATGTGCTCTTACAAACATACAGCCAGCAGCACATACATGAGTCTACACTGCAGGCAAACACACAGAGTTGCAAAACACGCCTGAAAAACACGATGCTCATTCAAACGCATGTGTAGAGAAATATAAACATAAATACATGTATTTGTCTTGTGCATTCCTACCACAACTCATGCTCCACAAGCAGGGACGCCCTCAGGTTCAGCCGCACTACCTGACCGTGTTAATCCCTGCTGCCGGCACTCAGTTTAAGCAGTTTAACTGTTACTATATGTAAACGGTCCACATGTGTCTCTAGTAAAAGTGATGCTAGGCTTAGAGGGCGGTGTTTTTAGCCTTACAGAAACCAGTGGGGCAACCTCCGGGTCTGAAAAGTGAAGCCAATGTGGAAGTGGAAGGGGGCGATTCCTCTGGTTGCAAAAAAAGAAGTCTGATTGTATAGAAGATGATTTATTACCTCAGTAGACATTGTAAACATGAGTTTATGGTCTCAATCGTGAGCATGATGTTCATTTAGTAAAATATGGTCCCATTTAGAGTCAAATAGACCATAAAACAGGTTATGCTTTAGGGTTGCAACTTTGACCCAGCTAGTGCTAGGGTTCACATTATTCATAACCTAATTGATTAGCTTTGATTAACTTACTTTGGTAACCAACTTCACTGCTTTTTGCAACGGCTGAGTGGGCATTTCCATTAGAAAAAAAATTTACAAAAAAAACACAGATGAACCCTTTAATTAACAATTTAAATTCTCATATTTGAATGAGCGTACACAACATTTTTTCTTGGTAAATTAACTATTGATTAAATGGGCTAATTGTTCTGCACTACAAGGTAGAGATTTGTCTCCTAATGCAAGAAATCAATTTAATCCCAAGAAAACTATTTCCAGTCAAAAAACCCATGTTCTTACAAGTAATTGACTCTACATACACATCCTGTGCCCAACAGCAATGTGGGCAATTTAATAAAGAAAACCCTGTTAGGCACAGGAAGCTGTTAGTTCTCCCACTGAGGCCCGGTTAGCGGTGCTGACGCCGAGGTGACGTAGAGGTGAGGCAGCACTCTAAAGGTTAACGACCGTTCTCCGGCCAATAATGGCAGCGGTGAGCAAACATCACGGCTCCTTCATTCGATCCGCACTGATGAGTTACATAAGGCGGGTCGAGGGACTGTTTGTTCTTTCTCTCAATTACCACATAGAAGATTTCAATGACCTTAACTATGGAAAGTGTTCGGTGTGTGTGTGTGTGTGTGTGTGAGAGGAGAACAGTCGGGGGTTAATCTAAAACTCTCTGTCCACGTGTCCAGATTGGAAAATGTTCTGTAGTTGTTTTTTTTCTGAAACGAAATTCTTGATTCGTTGTCAATCTGGCTTCCTGATCACATTGAACAGAGCTGCAGAGAACGTGGACCCTGGTCAGCGTGTCAGGATTAGGTAACTGAAATGTACGCTGTGTGTGTTTAGTCTATAGTTTCCCCTCTGGGCAGTCAGAGTTGAGCAACCTGTATGATGTTAAAAGATCGTTCCATGATCCTCAGCTTTTTTTTGTCTCTAATTTGAAACACCCAATTTCCAAACTCAAGTTGCAGAAAGTCCACAGAGCCCCATGTTGCAGGATCCGTTAGCTAAAGTTACTTTACACTTTAAAAAAATAAATAAAAGGCACTGCATGTTGACTCCAGATTATTGCTGTCATAAACTCACAACCTTTGACTCGTCTGGCCTTCAACCATCATGGCTAGTAATTATGAACATCTGAAAGAGAACTACTCCTAGTTTTACTTGCAGTAAAAGTCAGCTGTTTCAAAATCTGGTCTGATTGCTCAGCATTCCTATTGGTCATAATAACATTTTTACTGTCCTCTGAATAAGTTTTAAGAGGCCGAAGAGCCGACTCTGCGAGCTGCGACCTACTAACTGTCACTGGCAAATTTAATCACCTGTGGCTCATTAAAATGATATAAAAGTAAATTAAAAAGTCTGCAAGCTGTATTGTTTACTCTCAAGGAATAATTTGAAGCAGTAAACAGATGTGAAAGAAGAACAGAAGTGCATACTAAAGTGTTCTGTAGGTAAAAGGGGAAACTTGACATGTAGGCTGTTGAGAGAGTTTAGTGTGGGAGGTTTGGCTGCTCTGCAGCGCGCTGGGCTGTAGTGTAATTGGGCGAAAGGCCATGGATAATATACTAATAATGCATAAATAAAAACACCAGTAATAATAGTACAAAACCAAATAAAGTAAAGCAGCACTTTGTTACAATATTTGCCTTGAGTTTGACTTTAGCATACAGCCAAAAGAATGTATATAAGAAGTGGATGTAGTCAGTTGTGACAACGCCGTGGTAGCGACCTGTCAATCACAAGGCAGCCACGCCCTAAAGCATCCCCTGCTTTATGGTCTATTTGACTCTAAATGGGACCATAATTTACTAAATGAACATCATGCTGTATTGAAGAAGACTTGAAAAACTACCGATTGAGACCATAAACTCATGTTTACAATGTTTACTGAGGTAATAAATCAAGTGAGAAGTAGGCTCATTTTCTCATAGACTTCTATACAATCAGACTTATTTTTGCAACCAGAGGAGTCGCCCCCTGCTGGCTATTAGAAAGAATGCAAGTCTAAGGCACATCAGCATTGGTTTCACTTTTCAGAGCCCACTGGTACAGCCCTGGTATTTTGTAACTGTATTTATACAGTGGACCTTCCTTTGTTTCACTGCAAAAGTGTCACCGTCTTCCCAAATGGTTATTAAACAACAGTCGTCTGGTCTAAAATGGCTTAATTGGGCACAATTCAAACAGTCTAGTCGGATCAAGGCTTTACAGGCAAAGCCCCAGTGGGAAAAAAAGAGATTTCATGGCCGCTCCGCTGAGAATAACTTGACCTCTCTGCAGGAGTCTTAGCTGGAGTCTCACCCTGTTGTCACCGTCAGCACTGCGGCCTAACCCCGAGATCAACTCTGACCTCCTCTCATCCCCTTAACCTCCTCCACCTGATCCATCCGGCCTCGGCACAGCTACGCGACACACCCCGCACAAATATGCACTGAAAGTCGCATGCAGACGCGTAAACAAACAATATCAAACCCCGAGAGTAGTACACACACACACACACACACACACACACACACACACACACATATACAGTCTCCATGTGAGAAGTGGCTCGTTAGTAGACGGTAATCAGCTTAGTGCTCTCCTACGCCCACCGGCGCTAAGCTCTTTACAGACAAACCCAGTTAGAGAAGTAGCAGCTGAGCGATGCCATGGCCCCGAATCCAATGAGAAACACACACACACACACACACACACACAGATCATGGTGGAGACGTGGGGGGAAACACTGTGGCGCTGTTGACATCAAGACAATCACCTGAGACGGAGCAGAGAGATTTATATGGGCGACAGACGGAGAAGAAAAGAGGCCGGGAAACAAACACGGAGGGAGAAGAACGGCACACAAAAAACTCAAATAAAGCAAAAAGTTTTCCAGGGAGAGGGTGTGAGGGAGGAGGAGGAGGGGGGGAAAGCAGACAAATAAGAAGGAGTGGGTGTGAAACACTCCCTCCTCCTCCTCTTCCTCCTCCTCTTCCTCCTCCTCTTCCTCCTCCTCTGCCCTCAGTAACCCCAGTAGTTCGGTGGGTGACTGCTCAGTTCTTTCAGGCAGCGCCCGACGCTCTCCGAGCCCCGCATACATCCCATACCACAGCGCACAATCAGCGCTCTGTAACCAGGATCACATTCATACAGGGAGCTGGCACGCTGCCAGACTAACACACACACACACTCAGAGGCATGAACATATAGACACACATATAGAAGATACAGTGAAGGGAGTTCATGTCAGTGTAACCTGTCGGTCCGCCGCTTTGATCCAGACTGAAATATCTTAACAACCGTTGACTGGATTGCCATGACATTTGGCACATGTATCCATGGTAACCAGAGGATGAATCCTACAAATTTTGGTGATCCCCTCACTTTTCCTCTTGCAACACCAAGACGTTAATCCTTTGTGATTTTTGAGTGGAATATCTCGAGAAATGTTGAATGAATTCCAATGAAATTTGGTACGCACATTAATATTCCCCTTTCAGTTTTGTACTTAGTGATGTATGTATAGCTCTGTCAAAACATAGTATAATTAGGTATAGCGCGTTGATGTGAATGTTCTTAAGTGCACCTTACTTGTTTGTTTGTACAATTGTTTGTTTGCTTGTTGGATTACTGGAGGAGTTATATGGAAAACTAAATAAACAAACTTGTTTAAAGAAAGATATTCCCCTTCAGGATGAATTGTAAAAACGTATGGGGGGTTAATGCATGGGATTATTTCTCTTTAATGGACAGACATGAGAGTGGTATATATTAGGGCTGGACAATATATCGATATCATATTGATATCGTGATATCAGACTAGATATTGTCTTGGATTTTGGATAACGTAATGTGGCTTAAGTGTTGTCTTTCCCTGGTTTAAGGGCTGCATTACAGTAAAGTGATGTAATTTTCTGAACCAAACTGTTCCAGCTGTTCTATTATTTGCCCACTTAATCATCATATCCACATTACTGATGATTATTTATCAAAAATCTCATTGTGTATTTAGTGAAAGCACTATTTGTCAACCCTGCAATATTGACGCAATACAGATATCGAGGTATTTGATTCTCTCCATATCGCCTGGAGCCTACTATCAATCTTTTCAGTTTCTCCATGAAAGTTTGCCAAAAAAATGTCTTTTACGTTCCTTTGAGAACTACTTCAAAGTGACACAAAAGCACTGCCACAAGTTTACAAAACATGGCAAGAGATCAAGCATTCAAACTGTCATGTACAGCATGAATTATGCAATGCAGTAATGAGCGCTGCATTCAGGATTTTATCAGGTAACCTTAACTTGGGCGGTGAAAAAATGCGGTTTGGCAGTGATTCTCTTAATGCACACATACATTATCTTTCCTGTGATCTTACTAAATCACATCTGTGTATTACAGTTCATTCATTCAAGGAGAAAAAACACCTTGTACGCAAACTCGGCTCAGACACGCCCAACTGAAAGCTTCTTAATTTGTGGAAAGTGATTATAAGAAAGAAAAAGACTGTTGTGAAAGTATAAAAAAAAAAAGAGCGAACAAAAATTTCACCGAGAGAGAGAGAGAGAAAAGACAGGAAGGAGAGGTTTGGAGAGCGGAGTAGAGAGGCACGGCGGGGCAGAGGGGCTTTGTTCAAAGCAGAATGAGCAAAACAGTATTGACAAAAGAGACAGGAGGTGTGTGTGTGTGTGTGTGTGTGTGTGTGTGTGTGTGTGTGTGTGTGTGTGCGTGTAGTCGAGGTAGGCCAGAGTCAGAGTCAGAGTCAGAGTCAGAGTCAGAGCCAGAGCCAGGTCAGTGAAGGTAACTTTGGCAATTAGTTGAGGAGCTTTTGGCTGATCCCTGCTTCCTGAAAGGTGATTGGCTTGGATGACCTGTCTGAGCTTTTCTTATTTAGAGCAACACAGCCCTGAGACATGTGTGTGTGTGTTTGCTACTTATGTGTGTGTTTACATGTATATAAATCAAGACTTTGTAATGTAACTAAAGAGCTCTGAACTGAAAAGCAAACATGCACAGGTAATCAAGTGATTTTCTGTCACATCCAATGACAAGTCCAATGGCTAAAGTCCTCCAGGCGCTCACACACTCACATTTATTCTGTCCGGCGGCGCCTCTTTGACTGACCAAGCTGCCAATACAATTCATTCCATTGCCGCTGTGTGTGTGTGTGTGCGTGTGTGTGCATGTAAATAAGGCACTAGTCAGTCAAAACATGACTAGAGTACTGAGTCATTAGCTGAGGTTTTACTATCTAATTACCATTCGCTCAGCCGGGCAGCTCACCAGAAACACACACACACACACACACACACACACACACAAAAGGAAAAGGATCACGGTTCTGTTGAGCTCCTGTTGAGGAGCCCTTGAGCAAGGCGCTTAAACCTCAAATAGGCATAAGGGTAAGCGAGGGATTTATTGCTGATAAAGAGCAGTTAATCCATGAACAAATAAACCAAAACGCATAGCAAACTACTCCAATTAAGACATCTTATAAAGCCAAAGAAGAGTGAAATACGTCTATAGCTCACAGGAATTTTATCATTTTGTCAAATGCTCTGTTATTGTGAAGTCAAAATGTCTTCGAAATAACAATAACATATCTTATTCCAGTTCACCTCCAGAAAATGCTGCTCAATATATCAAATCTTTGTTATAAATGCAAGTCTAGTTTTGGTCCTACAACATTCAAAATACAGAAGGGGAATACTAATGAAAGTTTTAAAGGGTGCATTTTTACATATCCGAGTCTCATTTTTCATTATCACAAGTATATTTTCGTTGTTTGTACTTGGTATTGATACTAATGTACTTTCCAGTGACATTTCGCGTTCATTTATGTTTCACAACAATCAGTATTTAATGTTTTATTATGCTATAACGCATCAAAACTCAGGTTTAGTCTAATTTAGGGGACAAACAGGACAGGATTCTGGACTCAGGACAGCTGCTCTTAATTCGGGACTGTCCTATATTTCCCAGGACATCTAGTCCCCCCTATGCTCAGTACACGTCTTGGTCACAACTCTCTCATATTCAAATCTAAGGGATCCTTATCAGGAATGTGTTTATGTGAAAAAATAACATCGGCAGACGATACAAGGTGCCAAACATTTCCTCGTTTCAGATTGTATATTTGGGTTTAGGACAAAACAAGCAATCCGAAGACGCCACCTTTACAGACCAAACAACTAATCGGAATAACCACCACAAAAATAGTTAGCAGATTAACTTCTTAAACTCCCATATATTGTTATTGTTATTATCAGCCTCAAAAACCCAGTATCGGTTGGGCTCTATGGGTTATCTTTAGCCTTGTGGTTGCCTCCTTCCAAGTACCGTAACTTCAGTTTTCAGGAAGACTTCCTGAATGCCTCACTGTCAAATAGCTCCCTTTGTTGCATCCATCTGTCTGTAACTTGTTTGAACACGTCTAGTGATAAAACATTAATAGATAAGGTAAGCGTGTGCGTGTGTGTGCGCTGGTACGTAAAGCGATACTGTTGAGAAGAGCATGTGTCTGTTACATTAACGGAAACAAGATCTGACCCCCCCCGTTGGCTGCGTGGAATTACTGGTATTATACACAAATACACATGTCACACACACACACGCCTTGTGCTATCAGCTAATCTATCCCTCTTCAGGCTTCACGTGATGAGCTCAAGAATGAAGCCACTCAGGTCTGCTGCCGTCGCCCTGACCTCGTGAATATGCGGTCAACGTCACACATAATTTTGCTTCAACTATCAGCAAGAACACACCGAGCAGAAAGATCCAAGTGTGTGTGTGTGTGTGTGTGTGTGCGCTTTTAAAAAAATGTGCATATGGTGGGAGATTGGTACTGAAGCCTGGTCAAGGTCTTGGGAAGATGAGTGGCCGAAAACAAAAACAGGCGGGTGATAAGAGAGGAGGAGACGTCAGAGGCAACGAATTCATGAGTTTTCTTCACTGGTAATCGCCAAGGCAACAAGCACATGGCATCAAACACCATTTTTTGATGATTTTTCACGACAATAACGAAAGAATTAGATAAAATCAAAAGAAGTTGCCGGTTTTGGAGATATATTTCACAATGTAAATTTTCATTTCAACGTTTTTCTTTCAGTGATAAAAAAAACAAAACAGGAAACTTCTGTATAATTTGTTTGAGTTATTTCAATGTATTTTCTTTGTTTGGGTTGGGGGACGACTACCGTTGCTATGGAGAAGAAGCCAGTCTGAGCTCAGTCTTGTTGTTGCGACTGGGAACAAAACACGGCGCCACGCTCCGCTGAATTCATCCAAAACTGTCCCCGAATATGAAAGTGAACTGATTTAGGATGATTAATGTTTTGAAGATCTTCAGTGGCGACTATAAGACAGTATCTTAAGCTCAGTGATTCGATGTTTCATCTCCAAAAGCTCTTTGAGAGTCACTGTTAACTTGTTTTTTTATGTAAACTCTTGGGACTTGAACATTTTAAATCAAAGAAATTTATATTTTTTAACGCAGTTACCTATCTTTTGTACTGATGATTCAATAAAGAGAGTTTAACCCGTTTGTGCCGGCAACTGACATTTTTAATTTCCTGAAGAAATTTTAAAAAATGGTCAAACGTGAGTTTTTCGTATCATAGTATATCTAGTATTTGGGTTTTAGTAAATGGCTGTATCTCAGAAACTACAAAGAGCACAAACAAGTATTTGGTATCTATGAAGTCATAACAAGTTGAACATCAAAGATGTGCACACATATTCAGTGTTAAAACAATATTTCATATGGAAAACATTTGATAAACAGGATGTTAGTGTTTTTCCTCATTTTTCCAAAACTCAAGACTTTGACTTTTGACCAATCAGAAGAAATGTTGTGGCATTTTTTCCTGATCATATTAAATATAGTCTTTGTGCACAAATGTGTTACGGGCTGTGGAAGTGCTCCAACTGTCAGTCACCTATCATTATGTATGCAGAAAATGGATTTGGTTTGGGAATATCTTCACTTTTACGCTGCTTGTATCTTCTTTTCTATCTACATTCAAACCTCAGCGTTTACCCCCTAATTCCACAGTAAAATGTTGCTTTTCTTATACCATCTTAATTCATTCCTACATGAGTTATCATCTCCTCTTTACCTCAGACTTACCTCACCTCCTCCCTCGGCTCTCTCCCCCCTCTGAATCCTCCCTTTGCTCTATAAAAAGCCGTGAAATGTCATCACCATCATCCATTCTCCACGCTTTCCGGCGTGTCCAGCTTCAGTGTTTGAGAGTCAACAACGTTCTATGAAAAGGCCTTTTGATGTCTGTCGAAATGAGGCAAATAGTAATAGTATGGAGGCAAATATGATGGAGCGACGTTAAATATGACGCACGCACGTATACGCAATCTGCAAAGAGAGGAAAATTTCCATCCAAAGACGGAAGACAGAGAGATTTAGACCGCTCAGTGTTACAGTTCAATACTGATTACAGATGATGAAGGTTCAACAAGTGCACAAGACTGCATGATGACACACACATCCTACAGATTTAGTCTCTATTCATTGTGCAAAACCCAAACGGCCCATTTCCTCTTCTCCCCTAGTCAATGGAAGATGTGGCAGGGTGGACCTCAGGCAATACACACACATACAAGCAAAGGCAAGTCCCAACATCATTCCCCATAAGGCACAAGTGAGTTACTACTTCTCCTGTAAATGACACCAATGACACCATTGACCCCACTTATCAAGAGTATACATTACATGTTTTAGTGCTGTTTGGACTTCCCAGAACAGAGAAGTGATAACTAAATATAACTCTGGTCCTTCTTAAAATCTGCAGTTTATGTCAGGATAGTGATAACCCCCGAAGACACGTCCGATTGATTTTGTGTTACAGGTTGAAGTTGTGTCATCCATTACTGAATGTAAACTGATAGTTGGTGCAGGCCGCGTTCAGGCCGCATTAATCAACGCAACCTTTCTCATTCACTTCAATGATGCGGGGGTAGTGATACAGAGGGATCTAGGGGGGAATAGTAGCGCCATTTTCAAAGGGGTCCCTTGACCTCTGACCTCAAGATAGGTGAATGAAAACTCTGAGATGAACAGAATGAAAACTGTATCTTATTAGATAAAACAGATGTTGATAAACTGCATCATTTGCAGTTGAAAAAAGGTGATAAATTGCAATATATCATATCGCAAAACGTTTAAAATCGGGATAAAATCGTATCATGGGGCCTCTGGTGATTTCTGATAAGTCTCTAAATTCCTTGACATATTAACTTAAGTCAGTCATTCATTTCACTACTACCTGAAGTAACATGCCCACACCAACGCAACTACTTGATCAGCAACAGTCATGGCCTTTTAGATGAACATCCATGTCGAAATTCGACCATTTGTTCAGTTTCTTTGACATGCGGCGAGACCAGAATGCACCAAAAAGTGTCCTGATACACCCCCATGCAAAATGAAAGTTAGAGGAGAGGCTTTTGTGCACTTTATAGGCGCCGTGCACTCTCAAAATAGTCATGCAATAGAAGCAAATACTCAAATTTAAATCACTCAAATTTAACGGTTGCATAAAAGAAACTACAATTTTGACCTGTATCACTCCACAGCACCTGTTATATATTTAGCACATTGTTTTCACACAGCAACACTCTCCGGTGGATCTCCATGATGACGCCAGATGTGGCTGCAAAGAGATTTGCGGCGCCCTCTGACCTCTATACCGACGCTACAGACGTCTATAGGCTCATACAGGTTTGGAAAACGCTGCATTCAGCTGATAGCAAAGCGGAAAACCCCTTTTGAGTTCGCCAGGATTTCTCTGCTCCATGTGCGGTCCCGTAGCGGTGTGTGCGACAGCTCGATCATCCGTCACGAAGCTGTGTGTATGTGTGTGTGTGTTAGCGTTCAACTCAGATTACTCCTCTAGCCCTCGGTTTCGTCTCATTGGACAGAGGGCGAGGGCCTGTAATGAGTTGATGCTGCCGCCGCGGCGCACGCAGATGACCTCATCACATGGTCAGTGCTTGAAGTCAGTGGGAAAAAACGTCTCAGCCTTCCGAGTCCTCTAATAAACATGTGTGACACACACACAACCTTCAACACGGCCTAAAAACCCAAACAGAGGAGAGTTGTTGCTATGTGCGGTGTGAGTTCGGTGACTCCCTGAACAGACCACCCAAACCAACCTAAACGTCCTCGACTTTAAAAGAAACAAACCCTCCAAAAACAAAGATCCTCCTGCCGTTTTGTGTTGTTCTCCGAATCTAAATGTGTGTGGAAAATATTAGATAAACACAGGAATACGGCTTTTGTTTACTCAAACTGGCAAGGAAATGGATTCAGGCCTCTCTGCTGTCCTCATGCAACTGCGCAGCTCGTCCTGCATCTTCCTGCGAGGGCAAATCAGTTGTGTAATGCTGTAATGAGGCTAATGAAGGAAAGTTGCAATGCGGAGAAATTTGAGCTAATTTCCATTTGAACACGGATTATATAATCATCAAAGGAAGCAGGGGGGTACCTCCCATCTCGTCCTGTTTTTCATATCCATACATCTGATTATACAACAGCCTGGGATTGAACTGTTGGTCTCTTAGCTTCGTCTCCCTTGACCTCAAAAGGGGTCACACTTCATAAATAAATGCTGAATTAGAGGAAATGCTGGAGCTCAGTCTGCCTCCTTCACATCATGGCACAAACCAGGTTAAAAAAAAAAGCACTACACACTGTGGCCTGAGCCTCACCCTATCGGGTGTAATGTCCCGTCCACGTGGTTGTGTTTTACATAACACTACTAGTGTTGTTAGTCTAACCTAGTGTTGCCCCAGATTACACACCCAGAGAGAGACGTCTGTCAGCTGCAGAAGGAAAACTGTGCAGAGGAATGAATGTGTGGTTTGTGACAACGTGGACTTTAATATAAAAACACGTAATAATTAAAGGATGGTTCTGATTTATGACATATCGGGTCTTATTTTCCCTATATGGATAAAAGTGATGACTTTTTTTGAAGCCTTGGGCATCATTTCTATCGGTTAAAGGGATGCTCTGGTCGTTTTGGTCTTGGTCGGCTAAGATTTCTTTAGTCGATTAGTCGTTTTTTTGTCTATTTGACTTATTTCCAAGAAACTTTTGAGCACATCTCTGGTAAACACAAGATTTAAAGTGGTGCTTTTGTGTGAGAAACTCAGTTTTACAGCTTTTTAAATGAATTTCCAGACTACTTATATCACAACATATCCCGATATAAACTATATACAGTGATAGGAGATTTGATGGAAATGTTTCTCTCTTTGCAGGTTGGGTATGTGCGTAATATTTACCATCACTCCTGCATATTTGCCTCCATACTATTACTATTTGCCTCATTTCGACAGACATCAAAAAGGCCTTTTCATAAAGCGCTGTTGACACTCAAACAAATCCCTACCTGGACTAAAATTCCTCACAGTGTTTGGCAGTTTTCCTAAAAATACGCTGCAAGAAATAATCTATTTGACATTTATCTGTGTAACATCTTGACATGTGATGATAACAAAGATGCACCATTTGCAAATACTGAGCACGCACACTGTAGATACTGATCCATCTGGTCAGTTATGCGTGACCTTTGCCCAATTAGCCAACAGTAAACAAATGTAAACAGCCCCGCTTCTGTGAACAACAACAATGTGTCCAAAGGGTACATTTTCACTATGAAGAAATGCCAAATCTCCCCATTGGAAACCTCGATGTAGTGTGTCCCAACAGGGAAGGAGTTTTAAAAGAGCTACAGGTTATTTTGAAGCTGGCACACACACATCCTCCTCCAGATGGTAACGACGTAAAGTTAAGGGACAGCTGGAAGCGTGGATAATAAAACTCCCTCACATGATTTCTCTGGAGGAGATTGTGGGGCTTTTAAGCTAATAAACATTTTGTCCCGAAAAAATCCTCTCTCCACCTCATAAACTTAATGTTTCACTCCGTTCTGATGAAGGTCACGACGACACTCGCACATTATTATGGGAAACACCGACAAGCACGCAATGTGAAATACCCCCGTCACAGTCACCGTCTGTCACACTTTGGCTGAACTTTGTGAAAAACAGACACATCAACACAGACGCTCGTATTTTCAACACAAAGACACGCTGCTTTAAAATGTTCGCTGCAAGGCGACGAAGCACGCACGCGTCACATTTGTTATTTTGATTTCCTAAAAGACGATATTTGGATTGAAATGGATCGCCCTGCTTTTCCTCGTTATCCACATCATGAGGTTATTTTTACACATATTACATAACCAGCGTCAAATAGGGTTGTTTTTGGCACATGTCCCACTACTGATGTTCAAATTTAGCCTTTGGTCCTCGGTGCCAGAAGTATGCAGCCCTGAGACGTGCACACACTCTTTTCCTATACAAGCTGGTTCCTGTTGGGGGGGAAACGTCCCTGTAATTACAGTAGAGCAGAACCTTTAGAAAAACACACACAGGATCCACGCAGACAAGATAATGAATCGTTTCTAAACTGTATTTTGTTTGTAGTAACAGATTAGACTGGTTGCCATGTGCCATCTCTGTATTTTCGCTTTTTTGGTTTTGTCTCTGGTTGCTGTCTGCTCTGCAGCAAAAGGAAAGTGCAACACTAAAAAATCTATTTTTAAGTGTCTCTGCAAGGATGGAGTGAAACACAATGTGAGGGGGAAGGAGGACGAAAGGCGTTTTTGGTGAAAAAAAAATGTTGAACAGTGTGCGCAGTGAACAGAAGGGAGGGAAGGAATTTCAAAAATCTGTCAGACTGGATGTCGGATGAGGACGCAGATTGGAGAAGAATGAGTAAGTGTGCGGAAAAGAAAGGAAAACAAGGTAAGAAAAGAAGAGGTAGAAAAGGCCACAAATTATGGCTTGCGAGAGAGAAGTGTTTCAGGAGAGTCCACTAGTCTTGGGGCTCGGCCCTGCTGAGGCCCGCCAGCCCCGCCGCGGCAAAAACACTCGAACAAAAGGATCATTTATTGGAGGAGGAAAGAGGGGGGAGTGGAGTGGAGGGATGAAAGGAGGGGGAACACTGTACAGAGGCATTTGAGAGCTGAGTGAGTGAAACACTGGCCCCATCTCAACATTCACAGCCAATGTGTAACATTCTCCCCCCCGACGCTGCCCCGCTGACATACTCCGCAGCCACAGAGCCCATATGGTCCCACTGTGGTAGCCTGATAGCTTTAAGATTTAAAGTACAACCAACAACCTCAACATAGCCTCAACTTCCCAATGACGACGTATGGATGCACACTGATGATTCATTTCCATACGCGGAGTATAAAAAACCAACTGTTGAGCTCACTCACCGCAAGATCCCGTGATGAATTTTCGCTAATGCCTCAAATTCTTCATTAAATCCAACTCTGGGGCCGGGGTATGAGATGTTTACCGCAGAAACCCATGAGGTTTAAATCTGACACAACCATCATGTGGAAGCTAGCAGTGGCTACATAAACAACAAGGCTTGGCAGGATGCATCCGTCACAAGAGCCCCACTGTGGAGGGTTAAGTAAGACTACGGAGTGTTTTACTGATGCATGTAAATCTCCTTTTCTCTGTCTGCAGGCGTCTGTCTCTTAACGGGGGCAATTTAGTGCAGACGGTAGCTCAAAGAGAGTGTTTTTCTATGAGGAAAGCGTCTCATGGTGACCTAGTTGAGGCATTGTTTGGCTGCGGTGGTCCCCCACAGTTAGAGAGAATTACCCCACACAGTAGGAAAGAAAATTTAAATACAATGAAAATTCATCTTCTGGCCTTATTGACCTCCCGTCCTAAAAAAAAAGTAGATCTGGTGGATTTATTTTAAGGGGAAAAAAAGCCCTGTGGTCGGCCAAACTGAACAACCACAGCTTTCTGCTTGGATTAAGCGATGTAGAACTCATAGTAAACAATATTCTTATAGCCACATCTGCAAACCTGGCAACCCCACTTGAATGCTTGCATACTTTCCTGCATAACATCATTTTAAAGCTGTAGGGTTCAGGAAACAGTAAAATGCGATTCATGGAAGAATCATTTTCCCCTCCATTGCTTATACTCCACTCGTGTCACATTGGAGGGTTGTCAGGTCAACGGAAAACGGGGCCAAAGTTCAACTTTATTGAACTTGGAGGAGAATGCTCAAATGGTAAGTCTGAATGGTTTCCTTTGCTAAGAGTATGGCGAGTTGTTTGCAACAGCTCTGCTCATTGGAAAATAATGCCTCATCTGGAGCAGAAGGATTCTGTCGCTTGTCGTAAGGAAGCCTCAAGGGGATCAATAGTCATTTCCAGAATATCGATATTCCAATAGATAGTCTGGCCTTACATAATCACATATGGTAAAAAAGTGTGCATATGCCTTTAGAGGTACACCAAGACGGAAATGTATTTATGATTTGTCAGAGGAGAGGATCTATATCTCATATTGTGGATTACGCAGACAGGCGTACAAATCAGACTGGTGTCTATATTCTAATCTGGCGCCAGGGGACGTTTGATTACATAGATGGAAAGGGAGGCCGAGCTCCAATGGATTATCTGGAAAGCGTATTCTTTCCCATCTGAATAATGTCACAGAGCCCAAGTAGGAAGAGAAAGTGACAGAGATCACAGAGAAAACTAAAGAGACGCGATGCTATACACAGTCTAACAAATGACTCTTACCTGTTCCCTCCTTGTTTCCATTCTGATGCGTCCGCAGCTCCTCTGATTTGTAGAAGTCGATGCTGGCGTATGTGTTGAGTGTTGAGCTGCTGCTGCTGCCGACGCCGACTGCTGCACCCACTCCCCCGACCCCAGAACCTCCAGCCAGTACGGAGAAGAGGCGAGAGGGGGCCTGGCTACCTGAGGGTCCATCCAGGCCCAAAAGGGGGCCCTCTTTGTTGGCCAAGTCCAAGTCTATGTAGTTAAGGCCTTGCTCTGTGGACGAAGTGTTCGTGGAGAGGGACTGCTGTCCAGGGAGGGCGAACTGAGCGGCGTTATCAGTCACAGCACCGTTCCCCCACAGCATGCTTTCAAAGCCCAGCCGGCGGGCCACGGCTTGGGCGTGTTCTGGAAAGAGGGAGGCGGTGGAGGAAGAGGAAGTAGAGGTAGAGGTGGGGAGGGAAGGCGCGGCAAGGAAGGTCTCTGAGCAGTGCCGTCTGCGTCCTTGGGGGTCGGCACGGATAACTTTAGCCCCGTGGTCTGGGTTGGGTCCGGGTTTGGCTAGAGGGAAGTCCAAACCCCGTGATAGCACTGCAACAGAGGGATCAGTCCTGGTGGGGGAAGGGGCTTTGGGGGAGACACTGGATGATGACCTAGGGACGGTGTTGCTATTCAAGCTGAAGGCCATCTCCGTGTAGTCTCCGCAGGATGTCGGGGACTCAGGTCCGGACACTGATGGGACACTTTCTCTTCTTTTCCTAAGTGGGGCCTCAGCCACTTTGGCCCCCTCTTCGTGAGGGCCAGCAGAACCCTGATCACAGGTTTTGGGGGCATGAGCAAGAGTTGGTGGCGTGGGAGGGGTGTGGAAAGAGGGGAAAACTATTGGAGTAAGGGATAGGGGTGAGGGGGACGGAGAAGGGCCCAAGTCCATGTTGACATACTCAGAGGCAGATGGGGGAGTGATGGGGGCAGAGGGGCTACGGGAGAGGGGGATAAAGTTCCCTAAGCAAGAAGTCGGCCTGTGTTGAGGATGCTTGCTGCTTGAGCCATGAGGCAGTGATAAGCCATGCCTGAGAACCCTGCCGCACCCTCCTCTAACCCCACCCTGGCTGCTCTTCTCCCCCTTAAACTCAATGCTTACATACTCCCCGGGGCTCTTAGGTTCTGGGGGCAGGGGGTTCTCACGGACCCTAGGAAGGGTGTTAGCCTTAGATACATCAACAAACAAGCTCACTGGTCTGCTCCTACTATGGCTACCCTGCTTGGACAACCCAGCAGAGCCCCGTCTCTGCTGGAGCTTACTCCCATCTTTGGACTGAGCTCCCCCTGCCATGGCGCTCACTGCCTGGGCAGCTCGCTCCTCGCTCTCCCCGAGGCTCTCGCTGCTGGCTGAGCTGGAGGAGTACGAGGAAGAGGAGATTGACAGGTGGCGTCCAACCACTGAATTGCCTGCTGCTGTTTGCTCCTGACGCCCTCCCACAGTCCGACCTCCACCCATTCCCCTACTACAAGTCCCATTGGGCCTTCTGCCTCGCCCGGGCCCGTCGTCAAAGTGTCCAGCAGAGGGGTTATGTTTGTATGAGCGGGGAAGGGAATAGTAAGAATACACCATCTTGGGGGCTTGCTGTTGAGAACTGGTCTCCAAATGGCCAGTGTGCTCAGGAGGTGGGGGGCTGCCATTTACAGAACGTGCGCTGATTGGAGACATGTTCATATAGTCACTGCCTGCCCTGCTGTCTGCGCTACCACTGCCCATCCAAGCCCCTCCAGAGAGACCTCCACGCTGGTCAGGGGAGCAGCTGCTATTGGGGGACATTATCATATAGCCATCAGAAGCTGGTGGAGGCCGGATCTGCTGCGGTGGGGACACACTGTTGTTAGGGGTCATGGCCATGTAGTCATCAGCGGGTTTGGAATCTGAGTCTGGGACAGAGACGGCCAACGATTGGGACAGGGACTCTGGAGGCTGAGTTACACCAGGCAGCATGGACATGTACCCATTGTCCACACCTATATCTACACTGCCACTTGCTACTCCACCCACTTCACTTTTGAACTCACCCACCACATCCATGTACCCTCCTCCTCCTCCCCCAACTGACCCAGCACCCATGACAGATTCCCTCTGTGTGGAGGAGGAGGTGGAAGCGAAAGACTCGCGGCTGGTGCTCCTGGACATGATGGCGTAATCGGCCGAATCTTCATCTGCTGGCTCCTCAGCTCTGCGCTGACGTGGGGCCAGCCTCTCCAGGGCCATGGGAGGTAATGAGGCCCGCTTGCTCAGCAAACGACGTTCAGCTTCACATTCACGGCTGGAGGAGCGGCGCAGCACCCTCCTGGTCTGGGGCTGGGAGCCACAGGCTGGTGCTGCTGGTGCTGGCAGGGAGCTGGATGTCAAACTCCCTTGGTTACTGTTGCTACCACCACCACCACCACCACCACTACGTTGGCCCATCAGGATATAATTGGCTCCCTCATCGCCAAGGGACTGGCTTCCGGTGCTACCAATAGAGCTTCCGGGGAGGCTCGGGGACGGGAGGAGAGTGTGATCCCCAGGACTAGAGCCATACTCGTCTGAAGAGCCATAGTCACTGGGTGAGCCCGAGACAGAGGCGCGATGGGAGGGGACACGACTGTAGGCCCCAGACCCCGGACCAGCACTAGCAGATGTCACGACTCCAAACTCAGAGCCATGCCCAGAGCTAGAGGAGAGGCTTGGAGCTGGGGAGGGCGCTGGGGTGGAGATGGAACGCATCAACCCAAGAGGAGTTTTAGCAGCGCTGGTGGGGGCTGAACGGGCTGACTTTGACCTGAGGATCGGGGTGGTGGTGCAGGAGCCATTGGTGGAGGGGCTGGAGCACGACCCTTGGAGCGGTGTGGTCGCATCCTCACCTTTCCCCCCATCACTAGCAGTGCGAGACCTCGGAAAGGTATGCCGCGGGGTGGGAGATGCATTGGCGCTGCTGACCCCTACTCCTCCACCGTTAGCTCCTCCAGGGGGCTCCGTTCGGGGCCGGCGGGTGAAGCCCACCTGGCTGGGAGGAGGGTTCGGGTGATGGCGGCGTGACGGAACACTGATGGGGTTCGAAGCAGTAGCACCTCCTCCGGGACCGGAGTTCGACTGAGACTTGCTGCGTTGGCGGAACTCCTCGCTCAGAGCCTTCATGGCCTCGAGCAAGGTTTCATGCATGTTCTGGGCCACCACCGAATCATCCACCTAAGACATAACGCAAAAAAACCTCTCAAACAGTGAACTCAAATCATAATTCTGGTTAATTTATTTGTGAATTGAAGTTACAAATCAAACCACTGCAAGAATTTAAACTGAATATTCTTTGGACATTTAAATTTCTCATTCTCATGGAAAACCACGTTTGGTATCTTTAAATCATGAGAGCTCAAATACTGGTTGCCTGCTCTTTTTCTTTAATTTGAATGCCTTCTGGGATTCATTTGACTACAATTTAGTGTAGTTAAGTCGGTTTGAGTTTTAAAATCTAAAGGCCTCATTACGCACCAAAACAATACTTAAGTATAAGCAACAACCTTTATGAATTGGACCATAACGTAGGGTTATATGAACTTTAACCATAACGTTAGGTTCAGACTTTTTTTGGACATTTTTCACTCTTTTTCTGACTTTTTTCAGACATTTTTCAGCCTTTTTTCAATTTTTCAGCCTTTTTTCAGACATTTTTCTTCACAGTTTCTCTGACTGACTATAGGTTCTTTACGTATATGTGGGATTAGAGGGTGCAACTCTCAACATAAAGGGGACTCTGCAGGTTACAGGCTCACCTGCATCCAGAACTCGCCTGGGCCCGTCACGGCAGAGCGCCCAACCTCGACAAAGAAGAAGTTTTCTGAATGACCGCAGCGCCGGACATTCATCAGCTGCAGCACCACGGCGGCGGCGTCAGAGTTGAGCTTGACAAAGTTGACCGTCTTGTCGGTCAGGCAAAGGCGGTAGACGCCCACCAAATTCTTGGCTTGACCCAGGCCTTTGGGCCACACCTTCACCTGCCACACCTCTTTGAATGCAGGCCCGGGATTGGGCACCCCGTAGTCGCCCCCTTCCTCGCTGTCAATGGGGTTCTTACCTACAGGGACAGAACAGAGACAGAAGATTAAAAAGGTTGTTGTAGTGAAAAAGAGGAGGATATGACTGGATGGGGAAAAACAGAGAACTAATAAAAGTGTTATAGGGGAAGATTTATGAGGAACACCGGCTGCAACAAAGCACTGACATGACCTTCATGCATCTGTGAACAAAGGGAACACCAGGTGAAACCACCACTATTTACCTGTAAGCGGTGGTAAGCAAGGTGCCTTTGTTATGTAAGCTCTGCTGATATTGAGCTTTTCACTGATTTTTAAACCAGATCTGAGCATGCAGGAGCTTGTGAGACCTGCTCGCTGTACCTGCAGGCTCCATACCTGGGGTCTCGTTTGTCAACCGCACACACACACACACACATACATACACACACAAGCACTCGTACCAGTGTGGAAAAATGAAACTGTTGACAACTGAAGCCCTGCACAAGACTGATGACTATGAAAGAAAAGCAACCGTTGTGGAAAAACGTAAGTGAAGCAACTTGGAAAATGCTTAACAAGTGAATCTACAATGCCAATAGATGGCCAGAAACCTATGAGCAAAGCACTCAATAAGCTCCTCAAGAGCCATTTCCTGGAGCAGCTCTACTGACAATAAACTGGCTTTGTAAACTAATAAAATCTAGTGTCTTTTAGCGGGAGTACAAGCAGTCCATTCACCCTCTGTGTTTCTGTATTCAGACAGTAGTGAATTACTGAGGCGAGGAAACACAGGAGAGAAAGCTCTTGGTGAGATTTGATCCTCGGGGCCAAACAAAGGCCTGGGATTTACAACATTTAGCCTGTTTGGTGGTTTAAGTCACCTTATTGTTCATAGATCTGAAGCATTCTATCACGCTGTGCAACTCATTGTGATCAGGTATTGACACGACCTCTGAATACATCGTAGATTTACCTCTAAGCTCTTTAACTAGCAGACGCAAGGGACCTCACATCTGTTGGCTAAAAAAGCCCAAGATTATAGGAACACCATGACGTAACTCAGGTTTTAGGGCGGATGCTTATTGTTCTTTAGGGAACCAACCTAAAAAGTTGCTTAAACATGGACCTTTTCTTCCCATGTAACATATTTTCTCTCTGTTGAATTGCCAAGTTGGGTATGCCTGAGCATGCTACAACTACAAATTCACAACAGAAAATCAATCAACGTCATGACAAGAATGAAGAAACAAACCTCCACATGGAGGCTCACCTGTTCCTGTCATGGGAACAGGATTTTCTTTGTGCAATAATGAGCACCTGCCTTATTAGACGATCACATCTGGAGTATTCAAGATTTTTTTTGACAAGTTACTGAGTGATCATATTTTCACAAAGTCACATATCTTGAGGTAAACGGACCCCTTTGTAAATGGCCATGACAATTTTTCCTTGCCAAAATTTAGTGGAAGTTTGGAGCGTTATTTAACCTTCTTCACAACAAGCTAGTATTATGTTGGTACCAATGGATTCCTGAGGTTTTCTAGTTTCATATGATGCCAGTATCTTCGTTCTAGCTTTAAAACTCAGTCCACTATGCCACCGAAGCTCTCCTACACGCTTGGCACACGGGAGAAGTTTCGTTGGTTGCAACCTTGCCACTAGATGTTGCGAGATTCTACATACTGCACCTTTAAGACTACATTTTAAGGGCTCATGTTTCAGCACTAAAACAATGCCAAAGTGTAGTGTCTCCACCGCTTTTCATTTCCACCTCACTGAGTGATCCTATTTACTCAAAGTTTGTGTGGTATTCTACTTTAAGCAATGATTTTTGGCCCAATCCGGCTAATCACAGTGCGCCCCGACCACAGAATTACAAATATATGATTGTACGTCTGCATGCGTTTGTTCTTCCTTTCCCATGCCTCCGCTGCAAATCCTACAATGACAACCATATGTAGACAAGAAGCCTCAGCATGCACGGTGGACGCCATATTGCCCGAGCTTCCGTTATGACAAACATTTCCCCCCAAGATCCTCTTCCCAAAACTTGCAATTGTAAAAGAAAAGGGGGGAAGTCTGACGTGTCTTCTTCCCCAAAATTGGAAGATCGCTGGCAACTTGAAAGAGACTTAGAATAGATGTTTTGTTGAAAGCCGTGGAGGCTGTGGCTTCGTGGCTGTGTGTGTGTGTGTGGTGGCACTCCCCCCCCTACATTAGATGACTCACTCAAGGCCAGGCATGGCTGTTTCATGCACTGCTTTTCTCTGTGTGCAAGAAAAAGCCCTCCTCGATTTAGATTTACAACAGGAAGGGATGGTTTGGGGATTTTTTTTCAGCAGGGACCGAGGGAATTAGGGACTGCAGGAGATTGCAAAGAGATATCAGAGGAGAAAGAATGGCCTTTAATGAGGAAAAAGTTTATTTTGGTACGGCTTGGATTAAAAGAAATCTAATCACAGGCTGTATTTACTCTAAAATTAAACTAGCTTCTTGAAACTGCAGTGAAGCATATTCCTTGAATTTCCTTTTCAAGAGCCTATTTAACGCGTCTTTAGGAGAGCACAAGTGTGTTGTTTGTTTCGAGTACAGTGCAGCCTTAAACCTCAGCTGTGCCCTCGACATCACATCCACACACCCTTGATCTCAGGGCCACTCACTTATCGACGACTCTCGAAAGCACTGAAAGCCTTTAAGAGGTTTTCCCAGACTCCAACAGGGATGCAGACTGATTTACCCCTATCCAACATCACAGGCCTTTCCTCACGGTTACATAAAACTGGAGTTGATCCTACACGGAGCCGTATGAATTATAGATCGCCCCTGGCGTCCCTCTGGGGGGACCTGCGCGGCAGTGTGGTGCTCAGCGGAGATGGCTTTCGAGAACGCTGTACATTGTCCCCCAGAGGTTATAAGCCGGTCAACTTCTGCCACCCCTATACGACATAATGAACCCTCACAAAAACACGCACACATAATGGCCCTTAGCAGGAGATGAATCTACTGACTAAAAGGCGGATGCACATGAAAGCAAAACACACCTGGAGGTAATAAAGCATCTGCGTAGGCAGAATGCGTGCAGGAAAACATTCAGCCAACCTTGATGCAACCTTCAGAGAGGGTGTGCATCCAGTCAAAGACTTCATGCAAGGTAACTGTAACTTATTTCAAAGTTTCAGCATCTTGTTTCCCGTTTTAGCAACCTGAAAACAACTTACACTGGTTTATTCACGCATCACTTGTTTACTCCGCTTTCGCCGCCGACCACACATGAAACTTTCATTCGTTTACGTGCGGGCTCAAGAACGGCAACCTACGCCGTGGCCAACACTGCCGTCTATTCATGCCATGTATTTGCTATGCTCGAGATGCCTCCCTTGAGAACTGTATATAAAGAGGCCATATTCTAACCTAATTTTCTCAAACTGGGATTTTTAGTATAAGTTATTGGCGTTGAGGCGTCTCTGTGTCGCCCTTGCTTTCTATGGTGCTATAAGGGAGTGTGTGTGTGTGTGTGTGATTAACGAGGATATAGGGCTGCGATATTTAGCCCCGGGGCTGCCAGATGCCTGCTGGGATATCGACAGCTCCTCCCCTGAGTGACAGGCTGATTACTGTTATGATTATCACACAAATGCTAAAGAAGTAGGTCTTCCATAGGGGTCTTGAGGGTCTGTGGATCGTATCAGGTCACCCACAGCAGGAACAGGATGGGGGTATTGTTATTGAAGCACTGGGTGGGATTCTAGTTGATTTTAAAGGAACAGTGTGTAGCATTAAAGGGGATCTATTGGCAAAAATGAATATTAATAAGTATGTTTCCTTTAGTGTATAATCACCTGAAAATAACAATCATTTAATTATTTTAATCGGCATGTTTTCGTTACCTTAGAATGAGCCATTCATATCTACATAGGGAGCGGGTCCTCTTCACGGAGTCGGCCATGTTGCACCGCCATATTTCTACAGTAGCCCAGAACGGACAAACCAAACACTGTTTACTTTTCCTGCTTGGGCCGGAGTCGATAACGTTACTCGCTGCCGCTCTCTCTCTCTCTCTTGCTTCACCACTCACTTCCCACGTACACACACTCTACTCTAACAAGTACTGGCTGTAGAGAGGGCAATTCGCATTTTTGTGTCGGCCACCGTAGCAATCCTACGCGCTCGGCACACAGGAGTTGTAATCTGCAACCTCACTGTTAGATACCGCCAGATCCTTCACATTGTCCCTTTAAGTTTTAAAATCTATGTTTAGGCACTAAAACAATAAGTATAGTGTCTCCCCCGCCTTCCATTTCCACCTTTAAATTACAGCCAAGCAACAAACTTTATTTAAGGCATTTCTGTGAAAACCATTCATATTCGGAGGGGAAAAAAAGAAATTTATTGCAAGATTCATAATAAAATCCCTCTTCTTAGTTTGCTAATGCAGCCTGTAAATCAGGGAAAACTACTCTGGCAGTGAAGCGGCTGGCTCTTGCTAGGTTCTGTTTCAAGTCTCTGACCTCATTGCCCTAGCATGCTGCGCTGCGCCATAACACCGCACTGAAACTTCTGAGGGCTAAACCCCATTTTCTACCCCTATCTCAGCCTCTGTGCCCCCCGATACCACCCCCACCGCCGTACCAGGTTACCAGATAGGAGACAGCTGTGTGCTTTTTGTCCTGGCATGTATCTGAGAGAGAGAAGAGAGTGAGCCACCCAGCAGTGAAAACAGTTGGTCTAATCTCTTGCTCCCACATGTGCCCGTTTTCCTCTTTTTCAACTCCTCCACTTCCCATCTCTTCATCCATATCTCTACCATCTGTAATCCCCCTATCTGGGCCCACACTCTGGGACACAATGCCTCCACTACACCAGCATCTGCCTGAGGTTCCTTTCACATGTGGTTTGTGTTAGCCGGAGGAGCACACACAGACACACACACATAAGTGCATGAAATTATCGGTGACGCATCCAAGGTTTGCTGTCCCTCGACAAGACACATGAAAAAGCTCCACGAATGTAATCTGAAGCGAAATCAGCTCAGAGGCTCGCACCAAACCGGCAGCCATCTTTAACTTTGCTTGAAAACCTAATGTCTCAGTAATATCAGATCAGAACAGGCAAAGAGTCCCAAGAGATAACTGTAAATGTGAACAATACCACGCTTACGGTTGCGGTCCGGCATCATTTTAGGGCCTTACCTTCCAAACTAATATTTGGCTTTGAAAAACTCTCCAATAAATTCCGTCTTGCACAAATTTTCCGAAGCGGATAAATTGAATTTTGGGATTAAATCGTTCAGGAATTCGTTCTGGTCTTCTGGGTGAGTGGCCGCTCCAAGTTTCTTTTTCACAAAAACATCCAGATGTAAGTACATATTAAAAGTGCAGAGAATTCAATTAAGGTTTAAATAGGGGTTCATTGATATGGATATCATTTTCGAGACTGCTTAACGATCCGAGTCTTTATCGATACCACCATTGATCTATTATTTGGTGGAAAGACGAGACGACAATGAATTCTTAACAGAACTGGTGGTGCTTTTATTGCTTATCTGTGAGTCTGTGACTGTTTGATTTCTGAACAACAGAATTATATTTGCCGAGCCTTCAATAAACACTGTTGATGCTTGGCAAGGAATACACGGGGCCTCTTCAACATAATGTATTATGTATATAACTATGACAGCAACCAATTGACCGGATGAGAAATGAAGAGAACGAGGGCGTGAGGCAATTCGATTCTTCTTTGTTTAGTTTAACGGCGGTTGGCAGGTAATTCATTGAATTCAAAAACTTCTAATAGACAATCGATGTATGTTTGCATAGCAGCGATTTGATTTAAGTGACATGACTCATCTCTCGAGATGTAACGTTACCTTATAGGACCTGCTAGTCTCGATATCGATAAGCTCGGACCTTATTGATTTTCAGGCTTTGAGAAATTTGGAACTGGGTTGATCCCCAACCCTACGTTTAAACATATAGTATCAGTTTGGGAATTTAACATCTACATATTATAAAGTACATTAAACAGTTGCAGTTGTAGATACATGGTGTAGATACACCTATACTTGTACACATACTTAGAGGCAGAAACAAGCCATGTACCAGTATGCAGCCATACATAGAGTCACTATCTGCCCAGTTAAAGGTGCAGTGTGTAGGATTTGGAGGCATCTAGTTGTTTGGTTGCAGATTGCAACCAAATGAGTACTCCTCCGCTCACTCCTCCCTTTTCTAGACAGTGGTAACGGGAGCCGCCAAGTGCAAAACCGTGGTAACGCCGTTTGCCTCGCTCAGACGCCATCTGTACCATAATAACACTACTTAAGGAGCAACGGAAGTCAGACGGCGGCTGGCGGTACCACAGTTTTGCACTTTACGGCTCACGTTACCGCAGTTTCACAAGCGTGTCGGAGAACTACGGTGACCTTCAGGTAACGTAAAAACATGAAAAGCTCTCTCTGGAGACAGTGTTTGGTTTGTCTGTTCTGGGCTACTATAGAAACATGGCGGAGCAACATGCCGGACTCCGTGAAGAGGACCTGCTCCCTAGATATAAACAGTTCATTCTAAGCTAACGAAAACAAAGCAATTCTTAGTTTCAGTTGATTATACACTAATGAAAACATAGTTACAAATATTATATTTAATTTAAAATGTTACACACTGTTCCTTTAATAAAGCGGGCTTGTTTCTTAGTGCTGTAGAGACTTCATACGATTTAAGTTATAACAATCTCTAAGCCCTGTATGGAAGCATTTGGAGAGTGTGTGCGTCCAAAGGAAATAGGAAACTCTCCAACTCTTCAATACCCTGTATACATTCCTTTGTGCTAAAATGTAGAAAACAAATGTTTGAAACCACCTTCACCTCATTTACTCGACAACTTCTGGATTTCATTCCAAAAAACACACGTTTCCTTCCTTTCATTTATGAGTACGCTTTTACGTTTGGCATTTTTTTGAAAGACAACCAAGCAACTAAAGTCAAAATGTTGATGACATCTACTGCAAAGATAAGGCGGGATTCATCCTATATAGGCACCGATGTAACAGTACATCCAATTAATGCAGTATCTTGTATAGTATATCTCCCAGAGGAAGAGCACACCAGCTAATGAGGGAGGCTTTCACTCACGTCTCTTTCTAATGCATTCACTGTAAGGCTGATAAATCCCACCTCATGGACTTCCTGACCTCGACTATGACGGCGGTAATGGGCTCGTATCAACCAACAGCAAATCAATACAGCTCACTATAAAAGGTTACTATGCATTTAAAGCCCCACGGCTCTATCCTGCTCAACATATGGACGCTCATCGACTAAATGGGTCTCGCTGCCTCGGGCCTCGCTTTGCTGTCGATCAAACCGGAGCACCTAATTGACGGGCTGCCTCGGCGGTGAGCCGATGCACAACGGAAGAGGAGTGCTCAAGGCTGTTTCACACACAATGTTTCACTGTGATCGTGAAGGAGCTGCTGCTTCACAAACAAGCCGAAGCCTGGCCGGGTAGCTTGTCGTGTTAAATGAAATTGCAGGGTGTTAACGTGCGCGCAAACTATTTATGCAGAGGAAATAACTTGTGGCTGCTCACCGCTCTTGAGCCTAAATGAGAAAAAAGGCCACTGATCATTTTCGAAACTCTACATTTTATGGTTTCCCCCTGTGACTCTCTCCTCTCCGACTCTGTCAGCACACAGTCTCTGCTGTGTGCCACCAGCGGCTGACCCTCGAGACAATAATTACTGCCTAATTAGGGAGATGAGCAGTGCTTAAGCGTGGCTTAACGTTTAATCGGCGAGCCACTGGTGGTGATTTCCAGATCTCATCTGTCGGAGTGGCCAAACGAAACGACACTCCCAGATAAAACCACTCCACAGTTCACTCCAAAACACTACTTTCAAGAGTGTTGGTGTGTTTTGCTGAGATCTGTAGCTCACTCTGACACGCTGCCATCAACTGCGTTTGTTCTGTGGTGCTTAAAAGTGTCAAAAACTACATCGTGATAATCCCCAGACCTAACTGAAAACAGATTTTTACAGCGGAGGAAAAAGTGCTCACATTGAGGTTTTGTGGAGTAGCATGAATAATAACCGTATCATTACGAGCCTTGAACACGGAAAACTAAATTCCACAGAGATTTACTGTACTGCAGCGACGTCAACAGCTATTGGTCGAGGCTCCGATTTAAGATTAGCCGCATTATCGTTTAATCCGATGATCGTTTTCCTCGAATAGTCAATTATTCATTTTCATTTCATGCATCTCAATTGGAGATCAACACATTGAGGTCGCTCAGGAAAAGCCAACCTTGAGTTGAAATGTTTTTGTCATAATACAAGTTTTATGTTTTTGAGTGAACAGTCTTGTTGGGGTTCATTTGAATCAGAGAAGTGCAACCAATTATTTGCATTATTGTTTCATCTGTTGTCTGTGAATAAAAGCCAATCACTATTTACTAGGGGTGTAAATCACTAGTTTCATCACAATATAACGTTATATTGATTCTTTGGTCTGCACACGATACAATTTTAATTCAATTCAGGGGTCTGCGATCGATATGAGATGATATCATATGCCCATTTAACACATCAGTTAACTCACAAAGAGCAACTGAAATATGATTTGACAATTTTATTACGGAGCTCTACCAGACATTTAAATGAAAAAATAATCTATTCTTTTTAATAAAAAGAATAAACTTAAAGTGGGAATTTCAAAATAAAGGCATATCTTCAAGATAGTGGTATGTATCAATTAGGGCTGTCAAAGTTAATGCAATAATGCAAATGCGATAATGCGATAATGCAAATTCGTTTCAAAGCCACTAATTGCGCTAGTATGATGAAGGAGGTTAAATAACCCTCCAAACTTACACAAAATTTTGGTGAGGAAAAACTGTCATGGCCATTTTCAAAGGGGTCCCTTGACCTCTGACCTCCAGATCTGTGAATGTAAATGGGTTCTATGGGTACCCACGAGTCTCCCCTTTACAGACATGCCCACTTTATGATAATCACATGCAGTTTGGGGCAAGTCATAGTCAAGTCAGCACACTGACACTCTGACAGCTGTTGTTGCCTGTTGAGCTGCAGTTTGCCATGTTATGATTTGAGCATATTTTCTATGCTAAATGCAGTACCTGTGAGGGTTTCTGGACAATATTTGTCATTGTTTTGTGTTGTTAATTTATTTCCAATAATAAATATATACATACATTTGCATAAAGCAAGCATATTTGCCCACTCCCATGCTGAGAATAGTATTAAATACTTGAGAAATCTCTCTTTAAGGTACATTTTGAACAGATAAAAAATGTGCGATTAATTTGCGATTAATCATGGACAATCATGCAATTAAGAGATTAAATTAAAAGATGAATTTTCTCTCAATTGATTGTTTCAGCACTAAATCAGAGACTTTATCTGCTTCTTCTTTGGCCTTTATTTTTCTGCAGCCTTTCTGCACGTGCGGGTGTTTCTCTCTCGCGTCCAAAGTTTGTCTCCGTCATGTTGTTTCGTTGAGATCAACAACAATTCCTGAGGTGGTGCCTGAGCCACGGGACACTTTTCCTGGCAAACGTCGCCTTGTGGGCCGCACACCTCCGCCCCGTTCTTTCGAGGTTAAGCCTTTACACACTCGACTGACTCCTAATAGTTGAGCAAATAGCCGCCCTCGAGCCTGATACTGTACTCGCTGCCCGAAAGGGTCTTACTGGACTCAGCTGAATAAATAACTGGGATCCTAATATCGCCCTGCACGGCAGCTGGCTCGTGTTTGTGTAATTACCGCCGGCTCGAGGGGAGGGCTGAGTGATATTGGACGGTTCCTGGGCTGCTTTAGGCGAGCTTCCCAGGCCCGAAGAAAGCGCTATATGGCAGCGTGTATTTATTGTGCTTCCACTGTATGCATGCTCGCTGCTGTGCAGACTCAAAGCAACCCCCATTATTCCAAACTTTTGATTTCAAATCCAGCTGAGGCGCGCTGCTGAGAACTTCCCCTCCTGTAGCAGCTGTCGACTTTTATATATGAGCAGGTATCAGATTGAGGGAGTGGTCCTCTGCGTTAGGGTGCAGCATCTCTTGGCTCTTTGCCGCTCAGCTTCGCCCTGTTCTCGATCTGCAGGCTGTGAATTCTTCCGTCTCCCCCGCCGGGACAAGTGGAGGACAAATACTTGTACTGACAGTAGCGGACGCTCAATCAACACACAGACACCGAAGACTTGAAACTGTGTATGAGCTGCACATACCAGAGGAGGGTTATTACAGGGAGGAATCCTCACCGTGCTCAGTGTGTGTGTGCGCATTTAAGCTATTTTCGCACATGCAGGTTTTAAGGCAGCAATGACCCCCCCTCACACCTCTCTTACAAAACTCTCCCTGTGTGCAGAAACTGTGTGCAGCACATACCACAAGAAACGCCTGCCAACGTGCTGGTTTACACAGCAGCTCAGCCACAGCCCTTTTGTCACTGTCAGGGAGGGTGATTTAACACGAGAAACCCAACACTTGGAGCAACAAAAGAGGGAGACGAGTATCCATCGTCACAGCGCGGCGGCGGCGGCGGCACATCAGACCTGTTATTTCAAAGACGACGAGAGATGACGACGCTCAAGCCAGGCCGGTTGTCTGGGTTCCTTGGAGAGGCCGAGCGCGCTCACCTGCTGAGCTTTACATCATGACCTTTACGCACAAAACACTTAGTAACTGTAGATAAGGTTTGCTTACACTTTGGAGATGTTGTTCTGGTGATTCCCCAAGGCTTCAACATCTGTCTATTTACTTCTCAGTCTCGCAGCAACTCGTCAAATATTTGGGAAAGGTGGGCTGTGCACACACAGACGCACAGTTGTGTTAAGGCCCTGACACACCCACGGGTTGGCCGTCGGACAGTTTGAGCCCAGTGTTTGCGGTGTGTCCCGCACCGTCGGCTCTAGTCTGCCAGAGTTTTTTTTGCTGATTCAGCATGTTGAATCGGCGGTGGCGCCCGTCGATGAGAGAAATCACTCTCATTGGCTGTTGAGCTTAAACAAATTAGTGCACGAGAAGAGAAACGGACGTGAGGAAAGCAAGCGAACGAGTAAAGTCGATCTCATCTGATCAGTCAAATAAATACACGGATATTTTCACAACGACATGGCCGTCTGGAATGAAGCGAAGCGGTGAGCAAGAGTGGTGTGAAAATGGTCGACAAACGCCGCTTTGTTTCATGTACACATCCTAACAACGGCTTGTATATCCGCCGTCCTCGGTCTTCCAGTTTCCCTTTTTTTAACAATGAATACAGACTACCGCAGAACATCCGTGCTAACTGGCCATCGGCTGTAGTCTTTGCGGCGTGTTCGAGTGCAACTTGTCGGCCAAAACAAAGGCGACGTGAGGCGACGTGAGGCGACGCAGCTGGTCGCCTTCATATCCGCGTCACCAGCTTTAAAGCACAAAATTTGCATCGGTTGTACCCGAGTTTCTCCCTTAATGCAAATTTCCGGAGCTCCTAAATCAAACCACCTTGAAACAACTTTCTCTCCTGTGATTATAAATCACTAAACATGATTATCAAACAACATCAGAACATATCGTTTTCTCTGCTCAGCTGCTTTATGTAACAGTGGCAGGAGGTCAAGTGCACCTTGAACCCGTGTCTTTGCCAAAGGTTGCGTCATGTGTGCCTTGTGGCCTGTCTGGAGGGTTTGAACAGGTGATTTGAAGTTGCCCTGCTCACCACTTTTTTTGCTCCGACAGCTGTGTTGACACAAGCGGCTGACGGACAAGAAAAATCTACATGGGTGACTTTTTTTTAGGGAGGGAAGTTGGGTCTATTTGCACACATTTGCAGCAAATCCACTGCAGGAGATATTTAAATGGGACAGCATAAGCTGCTTTTATTACTCGTGAATCAGGAAATAAACGTGAATGTTTAATGAATGACTGTCAGGTGCAAACTTTGGAACACTTTTCTCCTCCTCCTCCTCCTCTGGGATCAATGCCTGATGCAATATTGCAGTGTCAGCAGAAAAAAGCAGAGCAGGAAAAGTAAACAAGAGGGAGGGCAGGGTGTGTTTGAGTTGAGCTTGCACTCAGCTGAGGAGGCCCACAAGAGAGAGAGAAAACCCAAAGAGTCTGGAGGACAAACTGGGGGTAAATATCTAGCCTGACACCAGTATGATAAGGACTGGTGGTGGTGGGGAGGATAAGCTCCACAGTTGAAGCTTAAAAAGGTGCATGTTTACACACACACACACACACACACACACACACACACACACACACACACACACACACACACACACACACACACACACACACACACACACACACACACACACACACACACACACACACACACACACACACACACACACACACACACACACACACACACACACACACACACACACACACCCCTCAGAGGCCATTTGGAGAACCTGTTTTAAAGTCTTTTAAATGCACAAAGCAAAAGGATTGCACCTTTGACACAAACTATGTAAACTAATGCATTTATGTATATATACTGTATATTTGTTTTATGAACTTGTCCTACCATTTTACCACCTCTATTATTATTATTGATATGTTCTGTGATGTTCTGTTTTAGCAGTTATACCATATTTGTTTTACTCTACCATGCTTTTCTTGTCTTGTGAAGCACTTTGTAACATCTGTTTTGAGAAGTGCTATATAAATAAATGTATTATTATTATTATTTTAACCACATCCCCTATCCAAAAACACTGGAATGAAACATGTCCAGATCTGCAGTGTGCAGCTACACTGTAAACAATTGCTGTTAATTTACAGCAGGATTTCAACAGTATTAACCTGTTATTGCTAAAAACAGTGCTTTACTGTTAATACAAAAGAAAACCTGTTAAAGTACGCTCATAGGCTGTTTTTTAACTGAACTATAATGCATTCTTAAAAAACAGCACTTTACTGCTGATCAACTGTCTAAAGTATCATCAGTAACAGTTTCATGCAGTATTTGTTTAATTCTGGGACCTGATCTGCACATGTGAGGCTTGTACATTCTACATGATTATAAAATCAGTGAATTAGCTTTATTGTTCTTCACTCACATGTTGTTATGGTTTGCATTCTGTGCTTGTAGCCAGCTAGAGACAGACATTTTGGGAAAAGTGTCAACACGTCTATTATAGCCTTTTTCCTAACAAGTGCCTTTAATTGTATTTAGTGTGACTATTCCTATGTCTGTAACCTGCTAAGTCTATTCATCTAGGCAAAAAAAATATGTTTATTAAAATGTATGTAAAAAATACAACCTAAATAGTGCATTAAAACAAATCAGTATGTAAAAGAAAGGTGGAAAAACAGCTATATAATGTATCTTTAAACAGTAAATTAACTGTAAAATACTGTGAAATTAATAAAAAAAACAGTATTTTTCATTAACAGTACAAAGCTGTAAATTTCAGCATAACAGTATAATAATGTTAATTTCACAGTAACATAAAGGCAACCCTGCTGCCAGTTTCTTTCTGTTATTTTACTGGGAAATTGCTTTTATTGTCTGATGTTCTGTTTTAACAGTTACCATATCTTTTAACTTTATTTATCTGCTTTTATTGTCTTGTGAAGCACTTTGTAGCATCTGTTTTGAGAAGTGCTATATAAATAAATGTATTATTGGTGTGAATGCTGGAAGCATTCACAACATATGTCATTCTACCGAGTTTATTTTTATTTTTCGTCAGACCACTTTTTTCGCATCGCTACTCGTTCCACATTTTTCAACATAGAAACTCCATTCAAACATCAAAACGTGCAGCTCAATTAGGACATGATGGCTATTACTTTTCTCATTCATAACTTTCAGATTTTCAGAATTATTAACCATAATTCATCAAAAATTCTCCATTGAAATGAATGGGAGAAATGTTCAGAATTGAAACATTTTCAAGCATTTTCAACTCTTCACTGCTCATTCATACTTTCACCTAGAAACTCCATTCAAACTGTAAAATGTTCCACAGCTTAGAACAGGAAATCTAGGGATTCACCTATTTTTTTCCAAAATAAAAGCCCAAGGAGGTAACTTTCTTAACAGGGAACTAACTATTTATAATGCTTCATCTGCTTTTCATGCAATTGCAACTTTTATTTACTGATTCATAATCTTTTGATTCCGATTCTGTATCCTTCTTCATACATAAAGCCAGCAGTGCAGTTTAGCATCAGCTATTCAAACACCTTCAAATATTCTTTTATACACTGTTGGTATTATTCAACTTTTCAATGATATTCATACAAATTAAACTCATTCCCACTTTTCCAACTACTACTCCTACTTCTTCATCTTCTTCTCACAACATTTAAGCCTGCATTACAGCTCAGCGTCAGCTCTTCAGCATCCAGCATTCACACTGCAATTTCTTCAGAAATTGATTTTCTAGTTATTATTATTTTAACCACATCCCCTATCCCAAAACACTGGAATGAAACATGTCCAGATCTGCAGTGTGCAGCTACTCCCAGCTCTGCAGGCATTGCCACGTTTCTCCTCTCAAGCCCAGTGTGCATGCATGGGAGTGTGCATGCATTGGGAGCGTGCATGTGTGCAGGATCTTCTTCTTTGACTTACTTTTGCAATGCAGCTCCACCATGGCCTGGTACCACTCGTCCTGGTCCGCCTCGTTGTCCGCGGCGACGGCGAAGCTCTCTGCCCGCGTGTACAGCACGATCATGTGCTTGTTCTTTGCGTCGGCCCGCTTGTTGATGTTGAAGCAGGTCTCCAGAGCCACCGCTTTCTTCGGCACCGGGGCCTTTCCGCGGTACTTCTTCTCGCTCTCGTAGTACTCCAGGCGGGCCGGGCCGCGCTCCGAGGCGGCGCGCAGCACGAAGTAGCGCCGGTGCATCGACTTCTGCTTGCGGAGGTAGCCGCTTTTACGCACGTCCTCGCAGCAACTCTGCTGGAGCTGGAGCTGCTGGAGCTGCTGCAGCTCACACGCTTGGCTCTCCATGACACCCGACATATCTCCTTTTATATGCACCAAACTCTTTTATAGTTGTATTACAAGTTTAGAGAGATAATAAGTCAAACATCCTCCCTCTCCTCTCCTCTCTCACACAGCAACACAGGCATGTGAGATGGAGGAGGCAGGGTTGCAGATAGTCCCGGTTGTGGTGGTGAAAACAGGGTTTTGCAGATAGTCCTGGTGGTGGTGGTGAAAACAGGGGTTTGTTGACAACTCAAGCTAGTTTTCCTTCTTCTTCCTCTTCCTTCTTTTTGTTGTTTTTCTCTGTCGAGTCGAAAAGCAAGTTTGTCCACACGAGCACATGCGGTGCAGCGCGGCACAGCTTGGAGCTCCCACTACTACTACTACTACTACTACTACTAGTAGTGTCTCCAAGCGCTGTCTAATCCCATTTACTGCACCTCACACAGCACAGAGTATGTCCTGCTGCAGTCTCTGTGTCTCTCTGTCCCGTCTGTGTCCCCTCCAGCCTGCCCTGCTCGGCTGTAGAGAGTTTGGAGAGCAGAGGAGAGGAGAGGAGCGGTGTGGAGAGGAGCGGTGCCGCTAGCGGAGCAGCAGGACTGTCACTCACCGCTCTGCGAGTACTCTGGAACAACTGCTGCGTTCACGGACCACAGCCAGAGCTCCGACACAAGAGCTTCCCAAACTACCACAATCAACATTTTTTCAGTGCATTCCAGTGTTCTCTCTAATAGTCAAGGGGTTGGTCGTGCCACTTTGGAGGGACCAAGTCTCATAGTGATTTTTTTAAAGGTTCTATGTACCTAGTGTTGGGAAATGCATGATAGCATTGCAGCATTGCAGCAGATAGATAGCTTATTGATCCCCTTGGGGAAATTTGATTGCCACCAAGTCAGACAACAACAAACAAACAACAAAAACACAGTATTCACAATACACCAATAAATAAATATCATCATAAGAAGCCCTTTGAGACATAATCAACAGCTGAGAGGTACCATGGATCTAGGCCATATCTAAGATATATCTGTTCATTAAAAAAATCGGACCGCTGCTGGAACAAAAGACCTCCTGAATCATTCAGTAGAACACTGAGGCATCACTAGTCGCTCACTGAACGAGCTTCTGAGAAATCATTACAATTTTTATTTTACACATAGATTCAATATAAAAGAGGGTAACCAACACACAATATCATGAAGTTATGTATCGTTGTAAATCCTAGACTATAATCTATCCATCGGTCACATTGTCATGACACTGAGGTCAAGAGAATTTGACCTTTGAC
The DNA here is from genome assembly GCF_043250625.1 of Sebastes fasciatus. Classification (NCBI taxonomy): domain Eukaryota; kingdom Metazoa; phylum Chordata; class Actinopteri; order Perciformes; family Sebastidae; genus Sebastes; species Sebastes fasciatus. Next base: position 9,453,084 of record NC_133816.1, on the reverse strand, counting down.
CTCTAATTGCTGCAATTGGGCAACTTCTGAATGCCACTCCAAATGCCCTTATAACTAACTTCATATTGATCTTATGTGCCTATGGAGAGTTCCAACATAAAGAGCACAGAGAGAGCTTTAAAATGATATATTACAAGACTAACAACAATAACAACATTTCTTATGAGAATAAACGTAACTTTGTGCAGTTTGTATCTGATAGAATGTCAGAACTTCGCATTGAATTCTGTTATTGGGGCAGATGTAAATGGCTTTCTAAGCAGCAGAAACACAAAATAATACAAAAACTTTCCTTTTCTATAACCAGATTTAATGATATATAGAGAATACTTTATTAATACAAAGAGGAGATTGTAGCAAACCAGAAAAAACATAATAAAAACATACCTAGAAACTGAACTAAAACTAAAAAATCAGGACTTTACACCACTCATACAATGATAATGCCTGTCTAGCAGATTATTTGTATGTAATAATATAGATTATATTGTATAGATAATGGAATAATATAATGAAATTCTATTTTTAGCGCTATTTTTATCTTATTTATTAGTGCTCTTAATTATTAGTTAATTACTTTATAGTTTTCACCAATTGTTTTGCACTGAATTTCTGAGTGGCGGATGCAAGAAACACAATTTTGTTATTATGTGGAGCATAAAAATGACAAATAAAGGAATCTTGAATCTTGAATCTTGAATAACTATACAATGAATCCATACAGACACACAGTTACAAATATGCCTATGTAAAAATAATGAATTTATGTACAGTTATGTAGTGGACAGGTAACTACAGTACTATAGAAATCAACAGTAAGATAATGATGATAAATAAACACATGTAATAAACATTACTGAATGAAAAGATGAATATTATTGAATGAACAAAGATGAATAAATAAGTATATAGTGAATGTGATTGACTGTCTAACACATTCACTATCTACTTAAAGTACTAGTAAAAGGGGGGGGGAAGTCTGCTTTATTCACACCACTAAAATAAGATACTCATCTCTTACTTACACATTTGTAAGTAACTTTTTACAGTGTATGGGTGTTCACTTTATTAAAATAATAACATGGACACCCATATGTATATTATAATGGTTTTAAAATTGTTACGACTGATAGACTATTGGAAAATATCCCCAACACGTAGATTAAATTACACATACACAGCAGACTATACTGGATGTTTCATTATTTGCATGAGATCTAAAATACCACCTTTCACCAAATAGTTTTTTTCACTCAATTTGAGGTGATCTGGTGAAACGCAGCTTTATTTTTATGAATATGCACCATGTGAGCACAATTTAATATCCAATAATAAATTAGCTTTATCATTTTTTTAATCCTCTCAATAGCTTATTGCATTCAGAGGGAAACTACTGAATCATTATTTATTTTTATTATTTTTTAACATGTATATTTCACAAGTCATGTACACGCTCTAATATCTTGTTAGATAATGTCATATATAATGCAGCGTTTGAATTTCATATACTTCTCATTTTATATACTTAATTTCTTTATTTCCTCTTTTTCTATTTTCACTGTTTCTTGGGTGCATTCTCTCATTTATTGCATTTTTACTGCATCTTGGGAGTTTATCTGAGGCTCACTCAACCAGCTAAACCATATTTCCCACAGCACGTGAAGGCAGCAACACTTTCCAGTATGTGTGGAGTAAGATTTCAGTGTTGGCTCTGCCATGAGTCCATCCTGTTCTATTTATTGTAAAAATCCCCTTCTGTCCTGTATTCATAACATATGTATTATATATCAACTGAACTTTTAAAGTACCCTGCAGATTTTTAAATCAAAGCATTTACGACATCAAAATGCAGCAGGAGGAGGTCGCATAAACATATTTTTGAATCTAGGTTAACAGAGAAAGCATTAAATCCTGTGGGAATACAGTCGTTATTGTTATTGTCTCTTAAATGCACCATAAACAGCAGATGAAGCTGCAGTAATGGAATAAATGGGGCATTTGTAGACGCCATATTTCTGCCACTCAGACTGTCTGAGTACAAAGATTTAGATCTGTTTTTTTTTTTCGACTGTCTGGCTGAGCAGTAAAACCTCCATCTCTCTCTGTTGGTCTGTAAGAAACCCCACCAAATAACACATATAATGTGAATTTAAAATGACAATAAATCTTTTAAAAGGTTCTATTAATAGTCCTCCTGAAAGCTATAAAGGGTTTCTATCTTTGCACCGCATGCTTATGCAGTATGTATGTTGTTATGCAATATGCATCCAAAAGTAACCTTGTGCACGAGGTCAGAGAAAAGTGGATATCAGGCGCCCTCTGCTGTTTGAAGAATCCAACAACAGCCTTTAAATTATAAGCTTCTATTTGAGGTCTCATTTCATGCTTGTATTTTTGTTTAGATTATAAATAAACACACAAAAAGACGGCGTTAAGAAGCAACAAACTGATTTTATGAACATGAATACTTTTGTCATTACAAAGACACATGAATCTCTCTTTTTTCTTTTTGGCAAAATAAAGAGAAATGAACTTCGCCTCCATGTCAAAAAAACAAATCTAAAAAAAAACAAGTGAGAAAACATTTTGGTCCGGAACATGAAGCGATGCCGTTTTTTTTTTATACACATTAAAGTTATTCTGAAATTGCTTTTACATTCAGTAGTTATCTCCTTTTAGCCCTCTAAGCGCATGCAGCCTAGGAAGTGGAAAACATAAGATTATCCTTCAAAAAGGATGACGTGAAAAAAATGTAACGGTGACGAATGCAAACATGTTCCACGTACCCGTCACAGAGAGAGAAGCCCGTCTTATCTTTTCGACGCTAATTCACATGCATCAGGAGGCTGTTAAGGCTGTTATGACCATCTGTAGAAAAACTCGGGATCGAGAGTCTCAACTGGCTCTTCCTTTGGACGACTGAGTGTTTTTAAAAACCAGGAGACGACGCTGACGCTATTGGGCTGTTGTTTTTTTTGCACTTCTAAGCAGGAGATGAAAGCAGCAGCAGCAGCGACATGTATGTGTGTGTGTGTCATATGTGTGTGTGTGTTCTGCAACAAAATCAGAGTTTACTCGTGACTCCCCACAGAGCCCTGAGGTGGCGTCTTACTGGCACACAAACACCTTTTTTGACATACAAACACAGCAGGCGACCGATCTCACACATACATGAATTTCATAATTACATTCACACCTTTTTTTTTCCTCTACAAACACGTAAACACAGACAGAGAGGAGGGAGAGAGAGAGAGAGAGAGAGAGAAACCCTCCCTCAGAGGGTGAGAATACTCCAGAGGCATTGAAATGGCAGCGACTCCTCAAGTTCACTTCTCCCTCAGTTCCCAGAGATGAATGGGGTGGCGAGTGGGGTGGGGGGTTCAGATGAAAGGGTTTCGCGACGTCCCTCGACTGGGGTAAACATTCCCCTGAAAAGACAAGAGAGGCAGGGTGAGAACGAGCAGAGAGAGGACTTTTACTACACTTCCTGTTTGCAGAAAAGAAGAGCTTGCAAAAACTACCAATTAGCCCCTCTTTTATCCCCCCCCATGAAGTATCCCACTTTGTTTTTGCGAGGCGGTGAACTCACCGTGAACGGGTTCACCGACATCGGCCGGGGGACTTTGGGCTGAGAGTCGGGCGCAGGGAAGGAGGCAAAACCTGAAAACACACACACATGACGTGTGTCAGTGGTGTGAATGTGTGTGAATTGGTATTCCTGAGCTGCTGCTGGTTGAAATAATGAAACATCTGAGGCGTGGTTGGTGCCTCGCAGCTTCTCTGTGTTTGATCTGCAGCCACAGCTACAGTATGTGTGCAGGGATTTTCATTTAATGTTAAATATATGCATGAGAGGCTGTCATTTAGCCGAGCATACTGTAGCAACAGAGATCAAATTGTATTCTAATCTATTTATGGCTCCAGGGAGGGGAGGTCCACCACTTTGGTCCAGACTGAAATATCTCAACAACTATTGGAAGGATTGCCATGAAATGTTGTGCATACATACATTCCTGCCCCCCTTTAGGATGGATTGTGATCATTTTGGTGATCTGATCCTCTGCTGTAGTGACATTCCCACCAGTATAAGTACATATAAGTACTTGGGTGTAATAATAGACCATATGCTATCCTGGAAAGACTTGAGAGATTGAATCTGTCTTCAAAAGGACAAAAATAATTAATTTTCTCCACCGCCTCAGGTCTTTTTGGGGCGAGTTCAGGACAGATTCTTCTTCTGTTCTTTACTTCTATAATTATTAGTGTTCTACAATATTGTAACGCTACATTTTACAAGTATCCGTCCTCCACTTTGAAGTCAAAACTGCTCCACTAAATGAAAATCTGCTCAAAGATTGTATTTCAACCCCTTGAGAAACTCCAGTCAATCCTAAAATTAAATACGGAGCCTAATCGCAGATCAAATGTACGTTGAAGGGTTTTGAATATGTTGTCTGCGGTGATTGTAATGTTGTGGTGAATGTATCTTTGTTTCCTGTCTTCAGTTGTCTGTGTTGATGTTGCAAACGGAGCTGCTGCTGAGATGCGAGAAAAGTTTTCTGACTTGAGCGGACAATAAAGTTACATCATCATCATCATCAGCCTCAGCTGTACTTTGCGTTTAATGCAGATTAGGAAATGTAAACTACGGTTGTGTGGTGACTGGTGGATGGCGAAACAGGCCAAACATGATAACTGCTAAACATCAGCATGTTAAGCATTTAGCTCAAAGCTGTGCCTACGTACAGCCTCACAGCAGGACTGTAGACTCTCAGTCTTGTCGCTACGGTGGATAATTTTCATGACGTTCAGTGCAAACATATAAAGAAAGATGGTTTGTTGATGTATGACACAAACCTAAATTACGAAACATCCAAAGGAGAAGAAGGGATTGGAGCACACTGATTACTTTGCAGCCTCTACTTGTGCAAACAGACTAATGTTTCAACACCACTGTGTCTTCATCAGAGTCTAAATTACAAACATATAGTGTACTCTAAGCTGTAGAAAGCGGGCTTAATAGTCTCCCTGAGGAGGAAAGGCTTTGTTTGTCATGTGATTTAGGTGTGGCTGAAGTCTGTTTAATGTTTTATAATATGCTATAATTCGCTATAACTATGATTAATATACAAAACCTCACCATATTCTTATTACCCATGTAAGAAACCAAATGGACACAAGCTTCTCTGCAGATGAGAAGAGAGCTTTCACTAAAGACACCACCTCTGCACACAAAATAATAAATATTTACCGTTGGCTTCCTGGTTGGTGGCTGACTCATGATGAAATGCATTCTGGGTGTTGGGCGCTGGGAAGGAGGCGGACGGAGGAAAGACGGAGGTGGGCGAGGTGACAAACGCACTGGAGTCACCTGGAGAAGAGATGCACCCACACACAGTGAGATCAGATAACAGCTCAGTGGTCCATGTGAGAAGGATTGTTAGCTGCTTTACAGTCAAATAATCACAGATAATTGATTCACTATTAACTTCTGTATTTCATATGTAACCCCACAGACAGGCAACATAAGCAGTAATGAGCTATCTGACTGGTCAAATGTAAACTGAATACATCAATAAATTGGTGAATAAATCAAAATTTTGTGTCTCAAGTCTTTGCACTCAAGTCCCAAGTCCTAAACTTGAGTCCTAAACAAGGCATAGTGCGCTCTTCACCAAATGTAATCCCATTTGCGTCTCTTCTGCAACTTTCAACCTGCATACTGCAATTTGTTTTTTGTTGACCACCGCATAGTTTTTGTACACAAACAAAATTATCCTTGCTATCGTTTCTCAGTAACGTAACGTTAGTTCTTCATGGTTCTCTGATGCAACTTGATCGTCGTTTCATGTCTTTTATATCATAAAGTAGGGTTAAGTGCTGTATAAATACTGTGAAAGTATCAAAACGCTCAATCCACAGATAAATACACACAGCCCGTATTCAGAAAGTGTGCGTTTGAAACAAGCCGTCAGGATTTCTGTACATTTGTGATGTCACAAATCTACAATATTTAGACAATTTCACAGTTTTAAACGTAAACATTCTTAATATGTCCCAGTTTATTTCCTGTTTTAGTGTATGTGAATGACATCAGCTGACAGGAAGTAAACATGGGCCCAAGCTGTTTCCTAGCAACGCAATTCCATTGCCATTCCGTTGAAATGCACTAAAACGGAGCGTTTCTGATAGAGGTGTGTATACAGGTATATTCAGACAGACAGTATGAGAAAAATAATGTGTTGTTTGAACATTAAAGCATATAAACATGTACTAGTAGAAACCCAAAATACAAGTATGAACCTGAAAATGAGCATGATATGTCCCCTTTAACCTCCAAACCGTTGAAAAAGCAAAATCTTACTATGAGATCTTAACACTTTTTTCTGGATAGCTTTAAGAATAATAAGACTTTCTACATACAGAATCTGGATTGTGTCATTCTGCAAAATAACCCCCAGAAACACAAAACCCTTTCTCTAAAACCTTTGACGACAAAGTCACCATATTCATCATCATCTTTTCAAAATAAAAATGAACGTATAACATTGTTAGAGGCCCTGAAGAGAACACGTGTAGTGACCTTTCCCCATGTAAAAGAGTGAGCAGCAGAGTTAGGTCTGAAAGGACCCCCGAACATGAGTCTCACCTCCTGATGCGTTGCTGAAGGGGTTACTGGGGGAGAGGGCAACGGGCTGCTGGGAGGCCGAGCTGGAGCTGAATGGGTTGGGGAAATCTGAGACACAGAGACAGAGGAGGGGGGGGCAGAGGAGACGGGGAGATAATTCACAGAGTGTGGGGTTAACAGGGTGCATTCCTGTCTATTCAGACCAACACTGCTCTTTGCATCCTAATCAGGGGGTGTTGGACAGCTTTAAAAGGTGAAGGAGCTGATTGTAAATACAATGCAGGTTAGCAGGAGGGATCAATGCCGTCCGTGCTCGGTACTTACTTGCAAAGGTTTGGGAGCCGGAGACTGTATCGACACCGGGGGAACTGAAAGAGGAACAAAACGATCAGAATATGACCTTTAAAAAGGGCAGGAGATTTAAAAAAATCTGTCACGTTAAACAAAAAGATTTGACAAAACTTGTTTTTCTTTTCCTCTACCTGGCAGGAGTGGAGCTGGACGAGAGCCTGCTGCCGAAGATGGCGTTGTACTGCGGAGGACCACCAGGTGGAGCTGCGAACAAGCGTTTCACACAGACCACAACCTCAGGGCTCTAATGAGATCTATTATCTTGAAATGTGAGTAAAAATCTCTGAGTTCAAACAGTTGCATGGGCGTCATCAGATGAAACAAAAGCATTACAAATCCCCCTGAATAAAACAGCGTCTCTGTGTTCAGCTTGATATGAATCAAAGCGAGCGGGGGCAGAAAATCAATAACCTCCTTACTCAGCCGGGAGGGAGGCTGTGATTAAGACGGAAAACAACAGAGCTTCTTGTAGGAAGGGCTCCGCACATGAATCCTATGCATTAAGAAACCGCCACCTTGGTTATTTATATTAAACAAATACAGCTGATTTTAAGACGTATCAACGAGGTCTTTAAAACGATCTGGAGCAAACACAAAGAGTATAATTCAGCTGCTGAAAGCCTTGGCATTTGGAGTAAGGATGTTATGCAACCTTGTTGAGCTGGCCGTGACAATCTGCATCACACGCACACTCTAACTCTCCCTCTGCCTCTCTATCTATTATTACCTAGTGCTGGAAGAAGTACTCAGGCCCTTTACTGCGGTGAAACAATGTAAAAACACACTGCATTACAAGTACAATTCCTTTCCAAACTGAGTTAAAGCAAAAGTATTAGCAGCAAAATGTGCTTTAAAGTACTCAGAAAAGAATATTGGAAACTTTTTAACTGGTTTAATCTTTAACAATGTGTTGTATTTTATAAGCTTATCATGTGTTTTTGTATCTTCAATCTTAATCTCAAAAGTAACCTGTCAAATAAATGTAGAGTGGCCCTGTATTGGAGTACAAGTATAAAGTGGCTTCTGCCTTTATAAGGAATTACCAACAAATCAACTTATAACAGAAACTAGGGGTGGGGTAAAAAATCAAAACAGCATAGTATAGTATCAATCGGTATTTTGCGCAGCAATATTATATCGATACACGGACGTCAAGCATCGATCTTTTATTACATAAACTATTAACCACATAACAATATGCATATTGCATTATGTTTAAATCGTAATAAGATTGTAGCGTGACTTAAGTGGGGCCTCTGGTGATTCCCACCCGTAACAGAACCTTAACATGAACATCAAAGGGACTGTTTGTAACTTCTTACACGTATAAATCAATCCTGGTCGGTGTCCCATGCGCGCTCGCGTGTGGCTACGCTGTTCAGACTCAAGACTCCAACACAAACTACAGTGAAGCACCAAAACCACAAAGTTCTATCTAGTGAAGCCCGTCTGTTAAACAGTGTTGGCCGCGGTCGGAGGACGCGGAGGAGATCGTAGCTTTGGTCTCCAGGGCCGGAGTCTCTGCTGTACTCTGCTCCCCTGCCTGCCTGCTTGCCTTCGCTTACACAGTGCGCTCGTTCTCGCTCGCTCAGCTCGCCCTCCGGCCGCAGTCGGGGGGCTGAAGCAGGAAAAGCCAACACTAGGATCAGCATTAATTCATAGAGAGACATTCGTCTGGTCAGCTAACATTACTGCCAAGCAGGTGAAATATAGAGTGATATTGTGGTTTTAGCTGACGTGTGTCGCCTCACTGTTTTGACGGATGCTCGCTCACATTCAGGTAGCGCGTGCACACGGGCAAGGGCGAGCAACAGGACACTGACTTTCGTGGACTTAACGGCCACAGGTGTCGCTGTTACAACCAATTTCTGATTCTTACAAACAGTCCCTTTAAAAGCGTCTCCTCACATCTCAAACATCTCCTACCTGTGACCGTTGGCGGGTCAGCGAAGATGTTGTCTAGATGTGACACCGCAGCATATCGGTCCTGGGCGTTGGAGCTGCCGACATGCGTCGTCGTCTGGCCGGCGCTTCCGTGCTGCTGCTGGGACAGAGACTGAGGCAGAGTCTGCTGCTGAGGGTGGCTCAGACCTCCGAAGTCGACGCTGAGAGACTTGGGGAAGGCCCTGAAGGGCCCCGTGGTCCCCGAGGCCGATACTGTACGACCTGAGAGGGCGGGAAAACCAGACTGAGCATCGATGCAAAGACAGAGGATGAGAGCTGCTGCCATTCATGTGCAATTCATAATTTGAAGCTTTTAAACCACGGAAATTTGTATTCTTATTTATACTAGTCGTGAGACATAAAATAATCTAATATCAAGTGACATTACATGGCTTTTTATTACCTTAGATTTCAAGGCAACATGGACGAAAAGCCCTTAATGTGCCAGTTCAAAAAAATGGTAATGAATATAATAATGATAGATAATGAAGATAATAATGATAATAACAGATAATACTTATAATAAACAACTACTAAATGGACCTTGAGGTGAGATTGCACCATATACAACCCCACTTCAAAACACCCGAACTATCGCTTTAATCTGATTACAGGATAGCACGTTACATACCAAGTTAGAAATGAGATTATTACAGTATTCATATGGACAAATATGATGATGTTCTTAACATTTCTATGCTATGCGGCATATCAAATGCTGTATTCGAAAAGGCACAGCAGCGAGCCAACAAGTTCTTGTATTGCTTTCAAAGCACCGACCACAGAAACACAATTGTTAGATGGTGACAAAGGCAGGAAATTAGCATTGTTGCAGGTAGCAAGCTTTTCCACAAACATGAGCCACAAAGCATGCAGCCAAAGCTGTCAGCATTGGGGGATACAAATGAAAATGTTTCTTTAAAATCCAGCTTGTCAGCGTCGGTGACAGAGACCAGACCAGACTTGACTGGACTCAGATTATCTGGAGATATAAAGCATGCAAAAGTCAGGCTGCATGTTTCTGGGATGTGATCATACGCTACTGTAGGGCTCCGATCTAGATAGTGCGAACATACCTGAGCTTCCAGGAATACTTGTTTTGGGATGTTAATGTGCATCGTGGGATTACAGCTGTGTCCTACATAGTCTTTACGTGCTTCAACGCCAACGTGGTGCGAAATATCAGCGGCTGACGGGGACAGCGGCAGCAGCAGCTACCGCCTAAAAATAGCATTACTTTAAACTTGTTCTTTTTCCTCTGGGGAAGAAGAGTGTGTCTCCTTGACCCTCCCAGCCTTCAGATCTCGCTTTGAAGTGATGAAACCTGACTGATGAAGAAAAATATCGACCCCCCCCTCCAATTGATATCCGTGACTCGGGCAGGCTAAACGAATACTGCTGCGTTTCCTCTCAAACTGCTACTAAAATGAAGCCAAATTCACATGCATGTGAGGGTATTGTTGGCACCAGCGCGACCCACCGCACACTGGCCATTTATTATGAATGATACAGCAAGGAAGAGCGTATTGATCGCAGCCATTCAGCACACATTCAAATGCATCGGTTGGCGCCACGTCTTACCTAAAGTGAAGTGGTTTTTGAAAGAGCTACTGGCTACGAGGTCGGGGGAGGGAGAGGAGAGGAGAGCGAGATGAGACAGACAAGAAAAAAGAGAGAGAGGGGGGTAAGTTAAGGGAGGAGTGGAGAGATGAACGTCGTATGAAACTGTTGTTTCCCTGCTGTCATCCAGCTGAGCAGCCTGTTGAATTTTTTGCTATTCATGAAAAAGCAACCCAGTGTGCCAAGAGGATGACATGGAGCTGTTTTAAACACCACATGACATGGTACAAAAAACAAAACACAGTCAAGATGAAAATGATGACTGCAAGCTAAGTCTCTCTTTTTAATTCCCAAAGTGACACTAAGAGCCAACAGGGATGAGCGTAGGAATCTGTGGAGATATTCTGCACGTTCTGGACAACAAGACTATGCATTGGCAGATTTCACAGCTAAAGGCCCACACAATAGAATATAGTTTCTATTTATCGTATCAATCAATCAAAAGTATTTTTGTATGTGCTGCTCTTAAATTTAAATTAATTCAATACTTTTAAACTGTAATACAGTGCATAGTTTAAGTGTACATTTAAAATATTATAATGCTAAGTGTAAATCTGTAAATGGGTAAAGTTAAAATAGGCAGAAATTGTCAAATATTGGTTTCTGTAAGATCTAAATCTGTCTAATATTAAGATGTAATAAACAAAACAGGTAGAAAATAAAAAATAAGATATTGGTTTCTGAGCCATGAGTTAAGATAATTCACAAAATGTAGTCGACATCAGTGTTTAAACTATGTTCATTGTACATACAGTGCAGTTTATTAGAAATATGTTCAAGCCATATTCTAGTTTATTTAAAAAAAAAATTTAAATGGGCAGTGGGTCACAATTAAGCCACCCCAGATGTAAAGGCATCACTTTCATTATATCACATTACGTTGCAACAGAAGGAGGAATAGTGGGGGAGAATAGTGTCATTTTTAAAGGACTATTTTCAGTGGCGGATTAATACACACCTTTTCCTTTGTACTATATTACATATTACATGATATCTATTGTTTTATGTGGAATTTCTTAAATTTTGCATGTGTGAAGAAAACGAGAGGGGGTCAGTGGGGGACACACCTGAGGGCCGCGGTAGGGCGGGGAAGGAGGGGACGTGGCTCTGCGCTCCCAGCCCTGACGACAGGGAGCCGGGCCGCTGTCTTTCTATCCCGCACAGGGTGGGATCTATATCAGAGAGAGGAGACAACGGGACAAAAAGAAAAAAAAAAAAGGACAATCAGGGTGAAGGGAATCGATCATATTCAGGTCCAAAAATATCAGATCAACCTCCGACCTTTCAGAGGGGGGTCTCTGAAGCTTTGGGAGCGCGATGGGCGAGCGGTGAACGCGTCCGTCCGCATGTCGGCGGGCGAGATCACGGGAGCTCGATCCCACGACGGCAGCTGGGATTGAGACTAGTGGGACGAGAGGTGGGAGAAAGAAGCAGATGGGAGGTGGAGAGAAAAGAGACAAAAGGCAGAAGAAGTGAAGTCTCTTTCATGCTTTCTCAATAATTCATAAGCAGAGGCTTTGATGTCGAGGCTACCTGGCCCTCTCGCTGTCCGCCCCATCAGTCTCTGTCTCTCTGCTGCAGTTGTGGAAGCAAATTCAGGTCGTTTCCCTTTCTCGTTTTTAAATACTCTTTTAAGAACTACTTGTATTCTTTCACTTCCTCTTTTCCTACCACACCCATACCACTTTCTCTTTTGAATCCTCTCCCCTTTCTCTTCTTTACTCTCCAAGTCCATTACACACACACAATTAGGACACATGAAGCTCGCTCACCAGTGGCCTTGTGGTTCTGGCGTTAGGGGGCAGGTTGTGGGAGGGGACCTGGCTCGCTAAGGGACCATGGGAAGGGGGCACCGCCTGGACCCCCGGACTCCAAGGACCCTCAACATCCCTCCGGTTCTTACTTTTGGAAAAATGCCTGAAAGAGACAGGTTATTTAGTACTGGAACTGGCCTCATAAAAAAGCACAATCAAGGCTTGACATTGAGTCCGTTATCCACCAATCAAACATCCTGACAGAGAGTATTTATAGGGCTTGAAACTAAACCCAAAACAATGGCTGTTCTTTTATTCCCAGCATGAAAGCAGCTCTTATACTTGAGCTAATTTTTTGGAGTAGGTGTCTCCATTACAAAGAGTGAATGTCTCCAATTGGAAACAAACATCATTAGTTGCTGTTTGGATCTAATTTTTGAACTGTTATGGCCTTCTCGCTTTTAGAGCTCCATCAACAGAGCATTCATCTGCAACAACTTTTTGACAATTGATTAATGTTTTGAACAATTGTTTTCAAGTAAAAGGAGTATACAGACATTGTCTGTGAAGCTGTACTGAGGCACAGCGGTTCTATGAGCATAAATGTGAATGTCAGCACGCTAACAATCTCATAATAATAATAATAAAAGCTGCAACAATGACAATTTTGAAGATATCCCCTTGTGCTCTGGGAACATGTGATGGGGATTTTCACTATTTTCTGACATTTTATACAACAAATTATTAATTGATTAATTGAAAAATAATGAATAATGAAAATAATTAGTTAGTTAGTTAGTTAGTTGCAGTCACCTTTAAGCCTTTACCTACTACTGCCTGGTCACATTAGCAACAAAACAAAGATGCTCACCACTTCTTCTTCTCGTATTTGTCCTGCAGGAACTCTTTGAATTTCTGAGAGTCCTTCATGTCGGAGCAGCCGTCCGTCTTTGGGTCAAACACGCACAGCCATGTCCTCCTCCCGACCTGAACACACACGCAGTTTGCCAGAGAACAATTACCAATCTGTGACGATTTTGCAGGTCACGCAGCACCAGAAAGGGTCGGCATCTAATTTTACTTTTCGTCTCAGAGAATCTCTCACAAAACAGATTTTCTCATCAGCGATTCACGTCTGGTTCAAGAGTCAAGATTGCGGCAAATATCACCGCCTGTGAATCACGACTGGCCGGATCACTCTTCAGAGGATGATGTGGAGAAAAAGCCTCTGCCTCTGCTCACATTATACTTGACTCACTCACACACATCCCGGCCAACAGCGAGCTCATAAAAACGTTCAGCACTCATCCAGATAGCCTGAAACACTTCAGCGTTTATTTGTGTGATATAAGCTGCCCACACCAGAGCTTCCCAAAATGGGCACCTTTTTTTTTTCATTGTACATTTTTAATAAAGCTTCACCACCTAGGCGAGGCGACATTTACATTAACTACAATTTGGTATTTATGTTTTCAAGCACACCAAAGGGGAAGAAATAACCGATAAACATCAACAATGTCATATTAAAAACAGATTATTATTTTTTAAATTTTATTTTTTAAATTTATTTATTTTTACTGTGAACATCATTTATTTATTTTATTTATTGTATTTTATTTTTGCAAATAGGAATATTTTGATTATCCTATTACTGATACTGTGTACTGAAGAACAAATAAATAAATTGAAAAAAAACAAAACAATATTGGATTATTGTCTTTTGTATTTCTTTTGTTGTACATTTTATTTATTATTATTTATTATTATTTCTTTACTGTGAATTTCATTTATGTATTTTATTTTATTTTATTTGTTGTATTTTTTTTTCAAAATATTTTGATTATCATATTACTGATACTGTGTACTGAAGACCAAATAAATGAATGGAGGAAAAAACAAACAAAAAAATGATAATTGATTATTGCCTTTTGAATTTTTTGTATATTTTTATAATTATTTGTATTTATTTTTTACTGCAAACTTCATTTATTTATTTGATTTATTGTATTTTTTTATTTTTGCAAATAGAAATATTTTGATCATCATGTTACAGATACTTTGTACTGAAGACCAAATAAATATATTTTGGGGGAAAAAACAACAAAACAAAACGATACTGTATTTTATTTTCAAGGCTGATATCGATATTTGATATATTAAAATGTGCGATAATAACACATGTGTTGTAGATCTAAAACGATTAGTGGATTAGTTGATCGACAGAAAATAATTTGGTGACTATCTTGATAAAGGATTAGTTGTTTAGGTCATTTCTTTTCCAAAACAGTCATTGGTTCCAGCTTCTCAACTGTGAGGGTTTTGCTGTCTTCCTTTGTCGTATCTGATAATAAACTGAATAATTTGGGGTTTTAGACTATTTATCAGACAAAAAAAGCAATTAGTTGCAGCCCTAATCTGCTGATAATCTTTTTTTCATACATATAAACACATCATATAAACAAACTTTTAATAAAGAATTCCTTAAATTAGTTTTTCTCCTTTTTTTTTTTAAAGAATTGTGACCACTAAATGTGCTGAGCGGGGACATTTTACAGTTGAAAACTCTCTATGAAGGGCTGCCCTGGTTTAGAGAAGTATGGCCTACGCACACAAACACACATGGAGGAAATAGATCTGGGTTTGGGTGGGACCAGAGAGTGCTGGTCCTTTTGTTTCTTGGCAGTAGCATTCTTCACCAAAAAAACAAAAACAAAAAAAGCCAGACCACAAAGACTGGTTCAACTTGTAGCCATAAGAGATGTTTCATAATTCATGTTTCCAGATCAGAACCAGAGAGTGAGTTCAAGACCTCAAAATAAAGAGACTAATGAGCTTTGGCACTTCATTAATGACCTCAGATGACTCTACAAGTGTGAATAATACAAGGAAAAACACATTTGTGCGCATAGATCAGGGGTCTGCAAC